>NC_053495.1:149387799-149595299 GCF_905171775.1 Rana temporaria
TGACAGAGGCTCTAACCTTTACCTGCTCTATCCAAAACCAAACAAAAGCTTTTGTCCCAGATAGTTAAGCATAACTGTCCAAAATTAGTATAATGTGACTCTTATGCAAGTTTCAGAATTACTATTATCTCACATGGGTCTGTAACTGCAATCCAATCATCACTACCAGTATCAAGGAAATATGTGATACTTGTAATCACCTTCTAAATGAATTTTCCTACATATCTAAAAAGTTTCCAACTGAAGTGGAAAGCTCCTAGTCATTGGCCTCCTTTTGGGACTGACTAACCTAATCTGCTAAAATGACCATGTAACATATAGCTAATAAAAGACTGCACTAGAGCACACTCACTTTCACTGTTCTTTTTTTAGAACAGACTAGTGTTTAGAACTTACAGGATATATCAAACTGCTTACTTATACCATAAAAGAAAATTAGTTAACCACCATCTCAGTATGTGTATTATAATAATGTCAAAAGTTTCTATATTCAAGAGTCAGAGTCACGTAAGCAAAAGCTGTACTGCTGTAAGTCAAAGAGTGGTACACACTACTTAAATAGAAAGTAATGTGACCATCAAAAATAATTATAGGACAATGCAAAGAGCAATGATAATGTGCAATGTGTTCTGTGTTGTCACCCAGAGCAACAGTTTTCACTTTCTGCGATGAGATATTAAAAGTCTAGGTAAAATATTTTTGTCATCACTACCATATGCATAGAAAAGGCTTATGCCTTGTACACACGACACTGCCAATTTTTATATTGGTCGTGAAAACCGGTCGTGTGTATGCTCCCTAGCAGTTTTCTCGACGAAAAAACTGCCCGCAAAAAAATTGAAACCAGCTTGCCTCATACACACGACCATTTTTCTTGTCAGGAAAAAAACAACGTTTTACACGACGTGATTCCTCTCCAGTCTGACTTGCATACACATGTTCATGCAAAAAAGTCCGACCAAAGCGCGGTGACGTACAAGACGTACGACAGGACTATAAAGGGGAAGTTCCTTTCAAATGGCGCCACCCTTTGTGCTGCATACTTGATTCTGAGCATGCACGTTTTTTCCCCTCAGAAAAGCATACCCACGACCGTTTTTCGCGACGAGAAAAATACAGACGAGAAACACGACGAGAAATAAGAGAGCTGGTTTAAATTGTTAGTGAACCAACAATGCACTAGCTTAAAGGAATCTATTTAGAAAATAAAAAACAAACCTTTACAACCCCTTTAAGATTTCTCAACAAGAAGTGGCTTCATATATACTTTGATAAAGGCTAAGCATTGCCTAATAAACCTTTTTTACACATTGCATTCTAACTCATTACTTGAGCTGCCTAAAAACCCCACTGGGGGAAAATGTCTCTGTAGCATTGCCTAATGTTAGCAGAAATTACATTGGTGTATATAGGATTACATGTTTTGTCGTGTAGGTGATGAAACCTGGCAACGATTATAAATGTTAGTAGGAACCCCCCTGTGATCTTCCAACTTACACTCATGTTTCTCTCCCCACGGTCCAACATAGAAACTAGTAGGTGGGTGCCTAATTCATGTTTGAAAAAAAGCAGAGAGAGTAATGTTCTTAACAGTGATCTGTGGCTTGTTTTCATGTGGAGGTGCATAGGAGGTGTAGTTTCAATCTGGAATTTAGTGTGGGCTATTAACAAAACCAAAGCATCTTTGAAGTTACTACTATTGTGTGAACCAATATCTGCAACTTTTGTGATTACAGAAGCTTGTCCTGACTCCAATGTGTAACTATGTGACTTAGAATCACACATTTCCACTTCCAAGAAAAAGTAAACTTGACTTGATACACTCCATGCTGCGTGCTTCAAAAAGCCCCACTCTACTGTATCATTATCATGTGCAAAGACCAAAGTTCAGTGACCTCTACTTCATCTAAGTATAGAACCATTTGTATTCATTGAGAACATTTTGAATGTTCCCTAAGTGGTGCTCGTGCTGATCAACCACCCCCCTATGTGCAGCAGGGCATCCACTCAACACAGATCACAGAAGCTAGTGTAGAGTAGTAGCAGTGGTAGTAGAAGCAGTATTTACCACACTTATTTTCAGCCTCGTTGATTCATCTATGCCACATGGGTAAATCTTCGGTCAACTTTATGGACAAGTGAGTGCCACAGGAGACCCACGCAGGGGCTAGGACTGGCGACATGAATATAGACAGGACAGTGTGAACGGAAAAGGAGGAACAACCTTCACAGTCAATCATAATACACATAAATACAAAACAGGATAAAGTTCAGAGAAGATAGCCTTAGCTGGTGGTGCAAATCAGGAATTGTGAAATTCCGGACAACAGCGCAGTTTGTCATGGACACATATAGGAACCGAAATAGGGCACAGAGTCCCATCAAGAAAGGAAAAATAAATGCAGGGAAACAATAAAGAGGAGAGAAGGCGAGGAAGGGGGAGGAAAGGTCTTGGGATCATCAGAGGCGCCAGTCAAAGTTGACCCACACTAGTCAGGGGGAGAGCAGGGAAGGCATATTCCAACCATGGTACCCAAATTAAAAGAACTTGGCGTGGGAGTCATTAAGAATACTGGACATTTGTTCATTGGGCATCATAAGGACAGAGATGTTCAAATGAAGTGGTTCTTGACCTAATAGGGTGGTGAAACTCACAATAAATTATAGTACTTTAAAAGCTAAGTTCAGCAGACAGCTATCCTGAGAGTCTGCAGGAGCCTGACAGTAGACCTGTGATCTGCTGATCTAGGGTGCAATGCTCTTCAGGCTCATTAGAAAAAAATGCAATTTTTTTTACCTGCAAATATTGGCATTGTTTTTTTGTTTTTTTAAAAACCCTTTAACTGGCACTTAAATTACAAGCTTACCCCCACGGCTAAAGTGTCAAGGACTTTTCTGCACCAAATCACTAGCCACTCTCACTACACTTAGGAGAGATTTCTGCCAGGAGGTAGCAATCCTGGTAGTGGAGTATTTAGAGAAAGCCCTGTTGCACTCATTAGGATGGTAAGGCTACCACAATATAGTCCTCTTTCTGGTGCAGGAGTAAATTAGGGACCAGACCTGAGACCACAGGGAAATGCAAGGCATTGCTCATGTGTACTAAAGTAGTGTGGCTCCTTACCACGCCTACGGGTTGAAGTGTGCTACAGACCTTTTGGAAATTATGGTTGGGACTGCTGCTGCTAAATTCTCAGTACAGCAGATACCCTTAAAGCGGGGTTCCAACCACAATTAGCATTTTTTAAATGTATGTCCTTTCATCATGCGTTTTTATAATATAAATCCGGTCACTTACTATTTCACAATCCGCCGCCGCTCCGCGTAGTTATTCAAAAAAGATAGTTTATAAAACTATGTCCACACCGTTGTCATTTTGCTTGTAGGCATTGTGAAGCCCACAAGCACTTACTTCCTGGAAGTCTTGGATGGGGAGTGATAATTGGGTAGCGCACTGCATCCTGGGAAATGATGACACATATTTCCCAGGAGCATTAGAGGGAGATGATGTCAGAATCCTAGGTGATTCCAAAGACAGATTTCGTGGGACCGCATAGCAACAGGCATTTCCAGATGAGTACATTTTTTTTTTTTTTTTTTTTTTTTAAGTCTAACAAGCACAATAATGAATAAAACATTTGGGGATGGAAACTCCACTTTAATCAGAGTTGGAGCCTAAAATAAAATTGACAAGCCATATGACTTACCTCCCAACTTTTTGAGATGGGAACGAGGGACACATTTTAGCAAAAGTATGTAGGCATAGAACACACCCCTTGTCATGCCCGCTAAAAGGAGAATTATACAAAACATAAAGATTAGTTAGAGCTTTTGGAATTTACAAATGCAGCAATTTAGAAACTGGTTGAAAGTTTTAGCACTGGGAAAAACTTTTAGAAAGATAAATAGTGCAGAAACATGACCTAACGGGGTTTGTCCCAGTGCCTTAAATGCTCCCCATCCCAATTCCTATCCAATTACTTGCAAAAAAGCCAATCCATTATGCCTCGTACACACGATCGGAATTTCCAATGGAAAAAGACAAACGGATTTTTTAAATCGGATATTCTGACCTTGTGTATGCCCCATCTGACTTTTTCCGTCGGAAATTCCGACGGAGTTAGAAAGAGAACATGTTCTCTTTTTTTCTGACGGAAAAAAATTATATCGGAAATTCCGTTCGTCTGTATGGAACTCCGACGGAGGAAAAAACATGCATGCTCGGAAACAATTCGACGCATGCTCAGAAGCATTGAACTTAATTTTTCCAGGCTCGTCGTAGTGTTGTATGTCACCGCGTTCTTGACAGTCAGTATTTGGTGTGACAGTGTGCATGCAAGACAGCTTGAACAGAATTCTGTCGGAAAAACCCGTTGGAGTTTATTCCAACAGAAACTCTGATCGTGTGTACAGGGCATAACCCTAGCAGCTTGTAAAGTTAGCTGTGGGATGACTAAGCAGTTCCCTCCTCACTAAAATAAGGATACGAGAGGTCAGTGAGAATATTGCTTTTCTTGTTACAACCATTTCAGCCATCATGGAGAGACATAGTGGCCGGAAAAATGTTATGCTGTTGGTTACTTTCACTTAATGTTTTTTATTTCCATATCTCTTATTGAATACATTTCTAGCTCTTGGTGAATATTCCACTAGGAAGAGGAAACAAACTAAGACACAGAAAGAAACTGAAAACTATTATAAAAATGAGAAGCAAGGGAACATACTTTTGCAAAGCAAACCAAAATAGGTGTTTGTTCATGTAGAGTTCCTGAAAAGTTATCTTTCCTTTCTTTCAGGATTATCTTACTCACATAGAGCTACATGCATTGTTAGTCATTCAAGGTTGCCTAGTTAAAAAAGGAAATGCCTAATTTAGTGAGTTTACCTAAAGATGGACAGTACAGACTTATGGTTCCTCACTGGTGAACCTTTACATACTCTTTGTACTGTCAGATAAAGTCACCCTGTCAGTTAAAACCAAAAGTGTAGATGAGCGTTTATCAGTATCTCAGTAAACTTGAAAGCACATACAGTGTTCCAAATATAATAATGCTTCACAACTTGGTCACAACATTGGTATATAAGTAGGGCTGTTACTGATTAAAATTTTTGTGTTCGATTAATCGATTTAATCGATTAATCGACTAATTTCGATTAATTATAACGCACATACAGATCCAACTACTTTTAGCTGATCTCCTTGCAGGCTGATTCCCAGTGCAGCTACCAACCACTGGAAAAATGGATAGCCGGATACAAAAAACACACAAAGGCAGCGCTTGATGGGAATAGTATTAAAACTTTTATAGTCTTCAAGTAGGTAACACAATAAATATTGCACTGGAGATAAAATTGATGTAGCTGCATAAACTGTAAAAATGGTGCGAGTAATAACAAACGGTAGCAAAAGCAGTCATAAAAACATGTAGCCAAGTATGATACTGGCATAAAAATGTGTACAACGATACCACTGCTGAATCCAGATGAGGAGGGGTTAACATCAGTCCGTCGGCATGTAGATGTCCCGTGAAGGGAACTATCACAACTCCCAGTGGATGGCTGTAGAATCCCAGGTTGATAGAGGGAAGTGATAGAGGGAAGTGTAACAGCTCTTGCGTGTGGCAGATAGTAAGGTCCTGTTGGCATGCAGATATGAAGGCACAGCAAAGGAGCCCTTCAGATGGACACGGCAAGCCCCGCCGGTGTCTGTGACGTCACCGGATCTCCGACGGAACTCCCTGAAGGCTCGGAAGCCGGCTGGGAGGTGAGTACCAATCAAATGAATTTTGATCGATCAAAAAAATTCAAGATTAATCAAGGAATTAATAGTTACTTTCCACAGTCCTATATATAAGTAATGCAGTTGAAGCAAACAATGTGCACTAGCTTTAGCAACAGTGTGAATTGCAGAACATTCTAATTTACACTGTATGTGGACACTAAGGATGTTCTGAACATGCCTGGTTTTGTGGGACATTTGCAAATCATGGTTTGACACCTACAGCACTTTTGGGCACAGGTGTAGCGGCTGGATGCTGTTGCGAGCAGTACTTGTGTTTAGGGACATATGTGTTCAGTGATGAATGCCCTGAATGCGGAATTCCTGCATTAGTACCTGCAAGTGCAAGTACTAGTCTGAACAGTGTCCAGCCGTGGCATGTTTCAACCTGTTATTGATTTGGACAGTACCGCTTAAAACAGCATCCAGTTGCCACAAAAACGAGGGGTGTTTAAAAAGTTCAATAAAAAATGTACTCATAATCAACAAAACAAAAATAGCCTTTATTTTTCATAAGCTCCATCCTCCTCAGGACACTCCTGTAAGTGATGATACCAGCATTTATACCATCCCGGAATAACTGAGGGTCCTGAGAATTTAACAATGTCAAAGCAGCTGCATAATTGATGGTTTAAAAATGGGTACCTTTCAAAAAAAAATTCAAGTTAAGAAAAAGTCAGAAGGTGCTAAATTAGGACTGTAAGATGTCTAATGATTTCCCAATGAAAATTCCCACAATGTTGCCCTTGATTGAGAGGAATGGGGTGGGCATTGTTTTGTTTTTTTAAGATGTCAGTCTGATGAAGGTTTCCACTGTGCTGCTGGACTAGCTGTTTAGCTAATTTTCTGAAAACATTTGCATAATAAGCAGACGTTACTGTCTTTTTTCCTTCCAAAAACTTAACTAACAAAATTTCCTCAGTATCCCAGACAATAGTCACCATAGTCTTTTCTCCTTACCAGCTTGCTTTTACTTTTACGGGTCCCTTTACTCGTATAGGTAGCCATTGCCATAGATTTGTTTTCAGGATCATACTGATAAAGCCAAGTTTCATCTCCAAGTACAGTTGGCTTCAGAAAATACTTTTGATTTTAATCCCATTTGTAAAAAAAAATCTCAATTGAAAGCTCTGCTCTTGTCTGTTGCTGGCCTGGGCACAGTTTTGGTACCCACCAAGCAGATAGTTTGCTTAGCTTTCATTTCTTAGATAAAATTGTGTGAAAAGAACCTACTGAGATGTCTAGGGTGTCCCCCTCAATTATATTCTCTAATAGCAACAATTTTTTCCTCACAGACTGATGTTGATGGTCTTCCCGTTCATTCATCATCTTCAATTCTGTTTTGTCCTTCTTTAAATTGGGATAGCCATTTGTAAATTGCTTCTTTTTTTTTTGTGAAGCATCTCCATAAAATGTTATCAAAGCGGTAATGATGTCTTCATTCTTCCAACCAAGTGTCATCATTAATTTGATGTTAGTTCTTGCTTCGAAATTGACAGAATTAATGGTGCCCCACAGAGGGTTGACGTCACCCTGGCATAAGTTTTAACCTAACACCATTAAATATTACTTGTTCATAGATGTTACAACACATAAGTCCAAGTTTACTCCACTATAAACAGATAATAAAATGCTTGCTTATTTATTTTTTAAAACAATTAATTTTCACCAACGTTTTGAATGCCTTTCGTATTTTGGCCTGTCACTGATTTTGACATGGTCATATCCCTATTTGATTAATGACATGTTATTTCCTACCCCTTTGTCTACGTTCAGCTGTGGGCCTGCGGCATTCATAGAAGTCATCAAAAGCTTATAGCTGGTCATCATTGGGTGTTGTTGATCAAGGTTGACGTGGATCAACATGGATGACGTGATTGATGATGGATTTATTTCATGTGACTTTTTTGTCTTTTTTGTTTGGTAAAGGATTTTGTCATGGTGTCAGTGTGTTTATTTACTATTTGATGTCTTTTGTAAATGAGTAAACAGGGGTTACACAGTTTGGAGAAGGACATTTTCTGTTCCAGTATGATTTTGCCCCTGTGCACAAATCTAGATCCATAAAGGCACAAATTCGTGAATTGGATGTGAAAGAACTTGAGTCCTGACCACAACCATTCTGAACACCTTTGGGATAATTGGAAAGGCTCATTGTGAACCAAGTCTTCTTGTCCAATATCAGTACCTGACCTCACAAATGTCCTTTTGGCCGAATGGGCACAAATCCCCATAAACACACTCCAAAATCTTGAGGAAAGCATTTTCAGGGGACATGCTCATACATGGTCAGGTGTCCATAGGTGTGCAACATGAATAGAAAAAGTCACCAAATCTGGTTTTAGGTTTACGAACAATTATACTTTATATTGTTAGGGCCAACTAATTAGAAATAAACTGCATGGTTTGTTTAGGTAGGCCTTTGCTTCACAACGCTGGGTTGAAATAAAAACTGGTATACCAATACCTGTACATTATGACACCCCCAAATATGGCATCCATAAAGGTTTGCTTAGCAATAGAGAAGCTTTCATTTTTTGGAATATTTTCTTCTCATAAAATACTTTTAGGATGAGCCTCATATATGTTAAAAAAATCTCTTTATAAACCCAATACTGAAAATGTTGAATATTAAAAAGGCGTTTCAGTTACAGTATAGGACACAAATATCTTGATACAAGTTTAAAGCACAGGACACTATTATTTCAGCTTTAGAAAGGATGGTTTCAAGAGGAAGGATGCGTGCCAATATTTACTATTCTTTTTTTCTCTGAAAGTGGAAAGCCCTTTAAAAGTCTGACAGTGACCACGCCCAGGACGGGACTAACCCCTTGACGAAGTGGGAAGCCTTGAAGTGTGTTCTTAGAGGCAAATTCATTCAGCATGGGTCTCGGCTAAAGAAAGCTCGAACCATGGACATTAATCGCCTCCTTGGTACCATTACTACTCTAGAGGACTCACACAAGCGCTCCCCGGAACCCTCTAAATTAGTAGACTTGGCTAACGCCCGGCGGGACCTTTTACAGATTTTTGCGGACAGGGCATTAGTGGCCAGAGATAAGGGACGGTTTACACATTATGCCCAAGCTAATAACTGTGGTAGACTCTTGGCAAACACGCTCCAACCACGGCAGACAAGAAAGCATATTCCCTTCATTGCTTTAACCAATGGAAGGAAGGCACACAGTAACTCGGCGATCGCGGAAGAATTTCGACGTTTCTATGCGGGCCTATACAATCTCCCATCACAGATGACAGAGTCCCCAGCCAAAGGATCCAACTCCCTGGAGGCTGTGTCCTCTTATGTACAGGACACTGCCCTTCCAACTATTCCGACTGCAGAAGTCGAGGAGCTTGAGACACCTCTGACGGAAGCAGACTTTCTCCTGGCCATTAAGAAATTGAAAAATGGGAAGAGTCCCGGTCCTGATGGGTTCACCCCCCGGTTTTATAAAATTTTCGCACCCCAGCTGTCTCCTTTGCTCGCGAAGGCCTTCAATGCTATTGATGAGACTCTATGTCCGTCCCCAGGCCTTTTACACGCCCAAATAGTTGTCATCCCAAAACCTGGAAAGGACCAGTCAATTTGCCCCAACTACAGGCCAATATCTTTGTTAAATATTGACCTGAAATTATTTACTAAAATTTTATCGGAGCACCTCTCCCCCCTACTCCCTAAAATTATACACGGCGACCAGGTGGGGTTTGTCCCGGGCCGGGAGGCTCGTGACAACACCACCAAAACAATCCACCTCATGGCATATGCGAAACGCCACCGCATCCCGACCTGTCTTCTTTCGTGTGACGCCGAAAAGGCCTTCGATAGGGTCAGCTGGCCCTTTCTGAGAGCCACCCTTGCCCAAATAGGCCTGGGCCCTAAGATGTTGGCACGTGTCATGTCCCTATATAGCAACCCTACTGAGTCGGTGTTGGTTAATGGCGTCGTCTCGGAACAGTTCTCGATAAACAATGGCACCAGGCAGGGGTGTCCCCTTTCCCCCCTCCTTTTCGCTCTTGTTATAGAGCATCTGGCACAGGCACTAAGGGCGAACCCTAGCATACGGGGCATACCAACCCCCTCGTCTCATTGCAAGCTCTCCCTATATGCAGATGATCTCTTGCTATACGTCACTCATCCACATATTACCATTCCCTCTATTCTGGCTGAGATCAATCGGTTTGGTGCTCTGAGCAACTATAAACTTAACTTATCCAGGACAGAAGCCCTGAATCTATCACTATCGCAACCCGTCCTGGCGGCCCTGAAATCCAATTTCTCTTTCCAATGGAGAACTAAATCTGTCACCTATCTGGGGACAGAGATACCAGCTGACCTCTCAGAAATATACTCCCTTAACCATGGCCCTCTTCTGCATAGACTCAAACGCCTCACCGAGGATCGCCTGAATCTCCCGGTGTCCTGGTTCGGGCGTATGAATACCTTGAAAATTGACATTTTGCAGAAAGTTGCTATACATGTTCCAAGCTTTACCGATAGCCCTCCCCTCTACGTTCTTTCGGTCGTTGCGATCAATGTCAATACGATTTGTATGGAGGGACAGCCGCCCGAGACTGAAACACAAGCTACTCTGCTCTCCCATCACTAGAGGAGGGGCAGGTCTTCCAGACTTCGAGCGATATCACGCAGCAGTGGTCTGTTCGAGGATCTTGGAGTGGTTCCCAAGGCCACTGAGCAAAGTAGCCACCTTGATCGAACAAGATTTGTCTCCCATAGACCTTTGGGCCCTCCTTTGGGGCCACGAGGGAACACACAAAGCTCTCGCAGGTCTGTCACTGTTGACCAGGGACGCTCTGGTAGTATGGTACCGACGGAGGGCGGCCTTCGCTCTGACCACTGACCCAAGTCCATTGACCCCCATGTTTGACAACCCAACACTCCCAGAAGGCAAGCTTGCCCACACGTTCAATGGATACAGGAGGGACCAGTGGCCCACCGCCCGACAATTTGTCAATGCAGGCACGGGCTCTTTTGTAGCTGACGAGTCCTCCTCCCTACCGAGGGTGACCTGGCTCACGCGCATACATTTGACTACTTATTGTAGGCAACTTTATGACTCGAGACAGATACATAGGCCCCCGACGGAATTTGAACAGTTATGCTTACTCCCAGAAACCCCACGTCATACCCTCTCCCTATTATATAAAATGATCCTAGAGCATATGAGTACCCCTCTTCCCAAATTCACTGCAGCTTGGTCGAGGGAGCTGGGGACAGACATCAGTGAGGCTGCCTGGCAAAAAGCCTTTTACTACACGCATAAATCCTCCATCTCGAGTTACGTTCGAGAAAAGAACTACAAAGTCATATCACGGTGGTATAGAGTACCGTCTACCCTCAGGATCATGTTTCCCTCGGCATCTGACTCATGCTGGAGATGCAACTCGGCTACTGGTACGTATATCCATATTTGGTGGGACTGTGAAGTTATACGGCCATTTTGGACCCAGATATTTCAGATCTACTCGAACATGTATGATAAACCCCTCTCTCCCTCCCCTACAGTTGCCCTGCTGTCCATCCTTCCGGGGACCTTTAAATTTCAGAAACACACTCTCCTCAGATTCTGTCTCAGTACCTCTCGGCAATTGATCTCCAGACACTGGAAATCCCCCCTACCCCCGTCCCTAGCGGAATGGGTTAATGAAATGAACGGAGTAATGTTGATGGAAGAACTCCAAGCTAAGGCCCTAGAAACACACGCCAAGTTCTCCTTTACATGGGGAATATGGAGGCATTACTCTTCCTCAGATGCGTTTAAAACACTACTTTCACCTGACTCGAGCTCTCCTCCGCCATGATAGACCTAAGAGGACCTACATAAGCGAAATAGGTCCAGAGCCCGGAGTGATCGGGCACACCACACACACCCCCCCCCCCATTGTCCCCCCACCCTCATCTTTCCTACCCTCCCCTCTCTCTCTCTCTCTTCTCCCTTCTCCGTTCTCTCTATCTGACTTTTTACTTCCTTACCTTACTTGTTAATCATTCGGCCTTTCACCAACATGCTAGGTCGGGCCAAGGTTATGGTTTATTTTCGTGTTGTTTTAGTTTAGCCCCCTTGGCTTTCACCTTGCAGATTCGGAGACATGGTCCTCCCGCTACCTTCCATGGGATAGTACCCCTGACGTGTATAAGTTATCCTATTGCTTTCTCCTGGCCTAGGGCGCAGCAGGTTCCCAGTGGGGCGCCCGGGCGGGGGTAGGTAACAGCAGTATACATGGGAACACTCGACAGGGCTGTATGTGTAAATGTCTCTCAGGCCTTGCGAGGGGATTCATGTTATGTTATATTTAATATTGTGGAAAGTGTCTGTCTACTTCAGGGTAGTCCGGCTCGCCCAATGTGGGGTGACCGGTGCCCGTTTTCTTTGATTTCTGTCAAAAAATTTCTAATAAAACTTTTATTGAACCTAAAAGTCTGACAGTGCCCCTTGCAACTCATAATTCCAGCTAGAAACTCTCATACAATGTTCACATTAAGGCATATTGTCAACAATTTACTCCACACTTCACGCTATTTTGTAAAATGTTATAGTAGCTGTGTTCTTTTATCTGTCTAAATCAGCCTTTTTAAACCAGGGGGTGCCCAGGCTGGGGGGATCTTCAGATTTTTCTTTCAGAGGTGCCTTGGCAAAATGCATAAAATTGGCCCAAAAATTGTATACAAGTCAGTAGGTGGATGAAGTCTGCCTTTTGGTTTACATAAAACCACGGGATTTCATTATGCACCATTACGACTTTCTAGCCACTGGCATCCTAACAACCAATGATATAATCAGTTGATAGGGAGGACGTCAGGTGTCTGCACAGGATCCTTGTTTGCCCCTCCCACTGCCCTGCTCTGTCAGCAGTGGGGTCACATTAGCTGAGTGAGAGAGAGAAACTGAGGGTGAAGGTAAACATTGGAATACTAGTCAGTACTGGTGTACAAATGTGTATTTGCTTTGGAAGAATAAATCACCTCTAACGTTGGTTGTCCTGAATGTGTGGATTCTGCTGCATTGTGTAAAACTATGTTTAGTTTTTTTAGTTTTTAGAATGGGATGCCTTAAATTTGCGCTTCATTCAAAATTATAATATATTATGCATGCTTTCTTTTATACATTTTTCCTAAGCAGTGGCACAAACTAAATTAAAATAAAATAAAACTCAAAATAAAAATTTGAAAAAACAATGTATGCCTCCTTATTGTGTGTTACCAGTGAAAAACTAAGGGCCAATTCACACTATTGCTTTGACCTGCATTTTAGTGCACTGTTAAAACGCAGGTCAATGTATGGACACACAGAAAACAATTTTCACTGCAACGCAGCCCAGAGCTGGTCTGTAGGGTGCTACAATAAAGGAAAGTCCTGCTGCATTTTATCACAGCGCACCGTACAGAATATCATGGCACTGTACAACAGTGCAGCACATTGCTCTGCTTTACATTGCCATAAATGAAGTGTACATTTTGTACACTTCAATTAAAGTTTGTACAAAAAAAGGGGAAGACATCTGATGTGCTGAATCGTGCACCACACTGTCCCCTATTGCAGCTGGGAACAGAAGGCTGCCAGAGCGGTAAAGCGATCCAGCAGCTGTCCTCTATAGTGTGAACCCAGCTTAACATCCTTATCACTCTAATCACTTTTCAACCCTTCAAAGAGATTTCCTCCTCCCCAACTCAGACCTATACAAATATATCCATATGAAACATTGCATCTCAGCAATCTCCTCATGGTCGTGTAGAATACCCTCTCCAGCCTGGGTATTTTTCATTGCCATAACATCTCAGTGCAAGGGAATTTCACTATTCTATACCATCCTTCAGCAAAAATGCACCTTCACTAAATCAGCCCCATTATTCAGATGGCAAAAAGACCTGGGATGTACATACACTGATAAACAGTGGACCACGGCCTGCATTTCCACCTACAAACTTACCAGTTGCTCCACCCTTTGGCAACCCACCATTAAACTGACACTCAGGGGGTATTTGACTCCCGACAGAGGGGCAGATCCACAGAGATCTGCACCAGCGCAGCGTATGGGAGATACGCTACGCCGCTGTAACTTACTTTGCCAGACTTTGAATCCTCAAAGATTTTGCGCCGTAAGTTAAGGCGGTGTAGTCTATCTCTGGCGGCGGAATTCAAATCGGCGATTAGGGGGCGTGTTTCATTTAAATGAAGCGCGTCCCCGCGCCGAATGAACTGCACATGCGCCGTCCCGAAATTTCCCGCCGTGCATTGCGCTAAATGACGTCGCTAGGACGTCATTTTTTTTATCCGGTTACTATGGTATATCCTATCCGGCCACGCTCTACGCGTTACGTCACCACACTTGACTGCCCCTTTACTTTAAAGGGAAGCGCTCTGTGAGCATTAAGTATTGAAACAATCACGAAGATTAGGCACAGAAGAATTCTTTGACACATTGCTTGGAAGAATTTTGTCACACTTTTAAGATTTATATGTGTTTTTTTGTTTTTGCACCACTTAGAAGAACCACTGCTTTTGGATTTTGGGAAAGTGTGGATGTTTTATTTACATCTTTATTATTATACACTATTTGAGTTATTGTCACGATCACTACCGTGCCAAACAGACAGCAAGGCGTGGTCACGCCCCAAGTGGCTCTGGGTGGGATTGAATCCAGGACTTCTCCATTGCTGCTCCAGGTCTTTGCCTCTGAGCCACTTCTCAAGTTGTTCCTGTGGTTGTCTTCAGCCTACAAGACTGACCCTGGCTTCTGACCCTTTTGGCTTATGTACCCTGGAATGCTGCTGTCTCCTGCCCTTTGACCCCGGCCTGTACTTTCGGATTTTCCCTGCCTTCTCCAGCCCTTGACCCATGGCTTGTGCCCCGGACTTGTCTTTGCTTCCTGTCTGCAACCCTGAACTTTCCGTCAGTAGTTACCTGACTCTCTCTGGAATCCTGGACCACGGCCATACTTCGACTATCCTTGGCAAATCCCTATCAAGCCCCCGTGCACAGACTCACAGCCCAGGTAGTGTCTTACCTTATTACTGTGGGCTATGTGTATTTGTAAGGGTGAGCATACAAACCTGCAAAATGGACTCCACTCAAGGTAAGCCCTTACAGTTATTGATTGAGTTTTAGGAAAATCAGGAAGTTATGCTGATCATTATTTATTCTTATTCAATTTTTGTGCACTTGGACACTTTAGATCCAGCAGCATCTTTCGTTCAATTTTTTTTTGCTTAGTCATAGTTATGACTAATCACTGTTTGTTAGTGTGAAACGCATCAGCTCTTCTGTCCGTTCAGATCTGCTGTGGCATGTATTTTTGAATTCTGGCAAAAACTTTTTTTGGAGTGCGGCTGTCCAGAATGTCTTCCCATTTGCATTGTTACATGCATTGCCAGCACCTGGGGCTTCTAATCTGGAGGAGAGGCTTTTACCTTCATTTGACCTGCATGGAGTGGTGATATCCCTTTCTCTATGTAAATCTATTGTCATTCACAGCATTCAGTACCACTAAATGTAAACAAATGGTCGGGGCTTCTCTGGCGATACCATGTGGCCATATTTGGTCAGTGATGTTAGCATTATCACTGTCCTTTTGTTTACTTGGCCGGGGATTCCCAACCAGTAAATGAATGGCACTGGGCTATGTAACTGTCTGTTAAGGACATGGCGGGTGTCGGCAGAGCTATCACATATTTAGATGGGGAATAGAGTGGCAGAAGAAATAAGGAAACGTGAATATATGGTGCTGGGGAGGCAGGTATTTAAATAAGCTATTGGATGCCCCCTGCATGGAGTTTATATATTTTTTTTTATTGTAATGTAATTGTGTTGTCGTGCCAGGACTGGGGAAGTTTTCCAGGAGCTCACAAAGAACGAATGAGGAGAAAGGATATAAAGGCAGAGAGGCTGCAACAGTAATCTGCAATACAGTGAGAAGTTTGAGTGTCCCTTTGTTCTTCCCTGGCCCACTTAAGTGAGGAGTTACAACAAAGAACCACAAGGAGAAGAAACCCTTTCTAGCTGAAATCCACAAGCTACCTAATGCCAAGATTTAACTATTTCAAGCCAATATTTTGAAAGTGATATTGCCACTATTTGAACTGTTCTGATCTATTTGCAAACCTATGCAAGGAAAGAGGCTTTATTGCAACTACTAGACACTAAAAAGTGAGACCAATTGCATACAGACTAAAGGCTGTTTGGGGCCAATTAGCCTAAGTACTCTTAGGTCAGGAGGGTGTTGGTTGGGACTTTCGAGGCACTGATAGGAGACCATAGATAGGTAAAAAACAAGCTTTATTTACATACAAAATTACAAATATAAAAATATTAGGGACAAGCCCCACAAATCAGATGAGGTAGTGTAAGAATAACAAAACCATATAAGTCTAATGCGTGGAGCCAGCCAACAATCTCTCGACCGGTTTCGCGGTTGTACCACTTCTTCAGGAGAGTCTAGGAGATATATACAAAATATACAATAAACACTAAGCACGATATAGAAAAGATATATACAGCAAAACATTTTTCAAACAACAGTACATTATCTTGGGGAGTCAAAAGAAGTTGCTCACCTAAACTGGTCCAAGTGAGCGAGTCATGGGCCTGACAGTCTCCTCCTTTTGACAACTACTAGACACTACTATGTATTAATATCTAATGAGTCAAGTGTCTATACAGCCAATACCTAGGTAATGGAGTGAGTTTTGTGTTTCACTAGTACAAGCCTGGTCAATGCCAGATTTGGTTTTGATGGAGAAAAAGGATCCCCCCGTCTAACAGTAAGCGAGAACCCCCTCATGTAGCATACATCAACTGCCCCGGGATGGGCCCAGGATGGTTAGCTGGATTACTAGAGTTTACATCTGAACCACGTGTCAGACATGAGCCCATGTATGTGACTACTCCTGACAGTAAAGGGTTAACTGTATAGTGACCAGGAGGATGGTAAAATAAGGCCTAAAGCCGCCATTTGTGCACACTACTTTAAGGGGTTTGGGCTGAGCAAGATGCGACACCCTGCAACCTGAATATTTAGGAGGTAACCCAGCTGTGGGTGATGGCCACGTAAAAATATAGCTCACATAAGGGACTTTCCCTGGGGCCTGATATTCCACCACAGAGACATAGATCGATAGATAGATAGATAGATAGATAGATAGATAGATAGATAGATAGATAGATAGATAGATAGATAGATAGATAGATAGATAGATAGATAGATAGATAGATAGATGCTACATTTTAGTTATTTCAGATAGATAAATAGGTGCTACATTTTAGTTATGTCAGATTCAGAATAAAGAAATGGAAACTTTGTTTGTTCTAAGGAAGGAAATGCTTAATGTGTTCTCAGTTTGCTTTTTAAGTGTGTGACGGCCCCAATGACCACATCCTTGGTGCACAGCGAGCAGGGACCTTATGCTCTGCACTAGTCACATATCTGAAAATATATAATTTAGGTGATCTCAGGTGATTCTCTGTATATGTGAAATATAAATTGATGAGCATGTGGTTTAAGCTAAATTATCCGGTCATTGCAATCAGGGAGTTTCTAACAGGCTGTGCTAAAAGTCGACCAAGTGCAAAGTGTCTCTTTCCAGTGTTGAATAATTGTCAATAATGGCTAAACAGGGTTACATTTTTGAGAGGTAAACTTTTTAATGTTGGATTGATACCATACATAAATAACAAATCTGAATGTAAGCATTCATATTTAACCTCCTTTTTATAACATCTTTCTATACGTTATTGCAATTTAGCATTGTGTTTCCTTGACTTTTGTACTTTTTTGCTGAATTTTGTAATGCTTTGACACATTAGAATTCAGTGTATCACTGGCTTAAAAGATTATCCCTTGCAGTGGAACTGCACTCTGTAGCCCTGTACACACGGCTGGGATTCCCAGCCAAATGCTCTCCTGGCAGTTTTCCTGCCAGGAAAACCAGTCGTGTGTACGAGGCTTTAGGGTACTTGCCTATTTAGGTCTAACGGACATATAAAAGAAGATCCACCTGTAGGCAGGTGCAGTTTACCCTCTGTAGGTGGCTTTGTGTTGATGACTGCTGTACAGAGGGAGCTGTTCCTCTGCAGCCTATGTGGGTGTCTTCAGGGGAGCAGTGGTTCCCCATCTTGGGTGAAGGCAATGTTAATGTGCCCCGCTGCAGTTGGCACACAATTACAAGGTGGATAGAACAGGGACCGAGAGGGGGAGTGACCGGAAGATGGAGTAGAGACAGACACTCTCCACACGCCACACCACGCTCCTCCACCCGACCACGAGTGAAGGAATCCCCTCTATTTTCCCCTGTTGAGACTGCCGAGATCACCGGATAGGAGATACATACAGCGGGTACGGTAGAGATCTTATCCCGCACGGTGCAAAAAAAAAAAAAAACCCGGACTTAGTGGCTTTTGCGGCGCGGCAGATTTAAGGAGGCACTTGGATTATAAAGTAACCGGATTGCGGTGGATAGGACCTAGGTTATGAGGAGAGGTAAAGCGGCCACTTACCTACCTGGAGAGGAGCTGCTTAGGGCGCCATCGCAGGGTGAACGGCTGCTTAGGCCAACGGACGCATTAGAGTTCAGCAGGCAGACCCATCCATCTCAGCCGGTGATCCAGCGATATTTCCCCTTAACGCGGTCAGCATCAAGCAAACTCCGCGAGACCGGGTCACATGGTAGTGTGACGTCGGGGGAGATACCAGCCGCCACTTCCTCTGCATCCCCAAAACGGACGGAGTGTGTGGGGACACACACACTGCTTGTGGGAGGTGGGGAGGTTGGAGAGAGCGGAGGACGGAGAGCTCTGATGGAGCAGAGGGAAAGGCTGAGGGTGGGAGATCTGCCCCTTACACAGCCTTTACAGCTTTTGCAGGGGGAACATGAGACGGAACTGAGTGTGTTAAAAGCTATGCTGCTGGCTCTCCCTACAAAGGCAGATATGGAGGCGTTGGTTAAACGTATGGAGGAATCTCATCGTAAAGATCTGGTGGTCGTACGGGAAGAAGTTCAACAGATTACAGATAAGTTGGAAAAAGATGAACTGCTGTTGACTAATTTGGATGCACGGGTTACTGTGATAGAGCAAACATATAAGACAAAAATATCCCAGGTCGACTATATCCAGCTGAGGTTGGAAGAAATTGAGGACCGTGGTAGACGCAGGAATTTAAGGTTTAGAGGGGTCCCCGAAACGGTGGAGAAAGAGAACCTACAGAAAACGATAATAGAGATATGTAACCAGTTAGTGGGCTCACCCCCCCCCTCAGGATTTGAGTTTGAGAGGCTATATAGAGCACTGGGCCCCCGCTCAACGAACTTGGATAGACCGAGAGACATAATTGGGTGCTTCCACAGATACGCTCATAAAGAGTTGGTCAGTAGAGCAGCATGGGAAGCTGGGGAGGTTAGGTTTGATGGGACACAAATAAAAATCCTCCCAGACTTATCAAGGGCCACGTTACAAAGAAGGGCCATGTTGCGCCCGCTGCTGGATAAAATAAAGAGTGTGGGAGGAAGCTACAGATGGGGGTACCCAATTTCGGTTACAGTCAAACGGGGGACTGAGTCTTACCATGTGCAACAACATGAGGATTTACCTGGTGTGTTTAAGTTTATGGAAATAGAGCCAATTGAAGTCCCAGATTGGCTTCAGCAGCTCTCAAAATTAAGAAAATAAAGCCGGGAAAAAAAAAAAAAAATAAGGAAGTAAGGAAGATCTTGAAGTGTGATTAAGGGGTGATGTCTCCCCACCCGGTTTTCCCCTCCCTTTGACGTTGTTTTTGGAAAGGGGTGGTTTTCCTTTTTCCCCCGCTACCGGCCAGGACCCTCCACCTGAAATCACATGAAACCACTAATAGTACTAATAGTACTAATCACACTACTACACAAATGACACTAAATCACAAATAAGACACAAACATAGAAGAGAGAAGAAGACAAATGTATGGAAAAACTGAAACACACATCACAAGCTTGAAAGGGATTTTTTTCTCCCTTTTTTTTTTTTTTTTTTTTTTTTTTTTTTGCTGTGGATTTTTTTTTTTTTTTTTAATTTTTTTTTTATATAGGGGAGGGGGGGGGGGGGGGGGGGGAGGGGGTAAGGGGGGGGGTATGGAATTTTGATACAATTGTTTTTTTTTCCTCACAAGAGGTCCCAGTCCTATAGGACTTAAGGACTTATAAGACTCACAGGACTCACAGGATTCACGGGGTATTATCTGCTGGCTCTGAGAAATAATGTGTAGAATGATGACTAATAGAGATACAAGAAATGAGCAGAGGTATAGAGGTTGGCAGAAAGTGGCAGATATGTATACACTTTTTGTGTTTTTTTTTTTTTGCACAAAATGGGGTATGTGAGAGAGAGTGGGGTGGAGATGGCCGGGGGGGGGAGGGAGGGGACCCTACCTCGAGCCTACGGGGGTTTTCAAGGTTAAGATAGGAGGGGTAAGATAAACAACATACTTCCTCTTCGCCTTTGCCCCTCCCTTTTTTTTTATTTTTTCCTTTTGTTTTATTTTTTTTTTTCTTCCCCTTTTTTTTGTAGGAGAGAGCAGAACTATAGAGGCGGTGGTCCCACCGTACGGGTCTTTCTTTTTCTTTTTTTTTTTTTCTCTCTCTCTCCTATAGAGGAGGGTTAAACGCTTATCAGTTTAAAGGAGTATTAGATATGTAGGAATATTAAATATTCAATAATTTGGGGAAATTAAATATATAGAATGGAATTAAAAGGGAGAACTAGATAGAGGGAGAGAAGGGGAAGGAGGAGGGAAGGGTAGGAAGGTGGAAGGGCCGGGAGATAAGAATGGGGCGGGAGGGGAAAGAGGGAGAGTCTGAAGAAGGAAAATTAAGGAGGGTCGGGGGAGGAGCGGAGGGGAACTGGGTGGAGCTACTCGATCGCCCAGTCAATCCCCCTAGAATAGGTATACACCCACGGTGAATACTGGAGAGAGATCCAGTCTTGGGTGGTTTTTTTTCCTTAGGGCCATAGGGGGAGGGGGGGAAATAAGGGAGGGGGAGAGGTGGAAATAAGGGGGGGGGGCTGTCGGGGGTGTTTTTTTTTTTTTTTTTTTTTTTTTTTTCTCTCTTTCTCTCTTTTTCTTTCTCTCCCGAGATGGGGACAATAAAAGTAACCTCTTTGAATGCGAGAGGATTGAACATTCCTGAAAGACGGAAAATGATACTAAAGGACTTAAAGAATTGGGGCTCGGATGTAGCCTTCATCCAGGAAACCCATTTTAGGGGTGGGAGCCTGCCATTCCTCCAGAATAGACTTTTCCCCTTTGTGTACCATTCGATGAACCAAGAGGCAAAAAGCAAGGGAGTTTCAATCTTGATTTCAAATCGAGTGAATTGGTCTCTACAAGATAAACGTCTGGATCCGAATGGCAGGTTCCTATTCCTGAAGGGGAGTATAGGAGAGGTTAAGGTGACTTTGGCTTCGCTGTACGCACCAAATATTAAACAAGACAGATTTGTGAAAGAAGTTCTTACAGAATTGATTGAATTTACTGAGGGTAAATTAATTGTGGGAGGTGATCTTAATATTTCGTTGGACCCCAGAATGGATGCATCCACAGGGACCTCGTCGATACCAGGGAGGGTAAGAAGGGGGATAATAAAGAAAGTACACGAGGTACAATTAGTGGATGTGTGGAGGATTCTACATGGAGATGAAAAAGACTACACTTTTTTCTCTAATCCACACCAGGTATACACCCGTGTGGATATGTTTCTTGTCCCTCATTACCTGATTACCTCTGTAACGGAGACAACAATAGGAAACATAACGTGGTCAGATCATGCCCCGATTAGTTTATGTCTCTCCCTTTCTAACGAGGTATTTGCCCAAGATAGAACCTGGCGATTGAATGAGAGTCTGCTGCAAAACTCAGAAGTTAGGGATGATGTCGCTAAGGAGATTGCAGCATACTTTCAGGTCAATGATATTCCAGGGAGTAATACAGGTATGGTGTGGGAGGCCCATAAGACAGTCATTCGGGGAATCCTGATAAAACATGGATCCTATCTGAAAAAAAAAAGGGAAAAACAGATCAGGGACAAATTAGAGGAAATTCAAAAATTAGAACTACAACATAAAAAAAAACAACTACACGAGGTGGGGAGAAAGCTGGGACAATTAAGGAAGCAGATCTCAGAGATGATGCGGTTTAAAGCTAAGGCGACTATACAGAGAGGAAGGAAGGCTAATTACGAGCTGGGAGATAAATGTAGCAAGCTACTTGCAGGGAAACTCAAAGAAAAGAACAGGTCGGTATATGTCCCATTGATTAAAGGGAAAGAAGGACAGCTTCTAAAAAAACCTAGAGAGATTGCCCAAGTATTTGGGGAATATTATGCGGCGTTATATAACTTACCAACAGAAGGCGATAAACAGGTAGAGATAGAGGAATACCTCTCTGGGGCAGGAATGCCTAGATTACCATCTTTAGTCCGAAAGAAGTTAGAGAGTCCAATAACTGTTGAAGAAGTTGGGGAAGTTTTAAAGAAGGTGAAGATAGGCAAATCCCCAGGTCCAGATGGATTTTCGGTAAGCTATTATAAGGAATTCTTAGGGATATTAAACGGACAGATGGCAAAGTTTTTTAATGCATTGGGAAGTTCGGCGGTATTCCCCCCGGAGGCACTTTTGGCCCACATCACTGTTATTCCTAAAGAGGGGAAGGATCCTGCTGAATGTGGCAGTTATAGACCTATCTCATTGCTAAATGCAGACCTTAAACTCTTCTCTAAAATAATAGCGTCCCGGCTTCAACCATGTATATCAGAATTAGTAGATATGGACCAAGTGGGATTTATCCCTGGAAGATAAGCCAAAGATAATTCGATTAAAATACTTAACTTGGTGCATTATGTTCGTGAAAAAAAAATTCCCTGTGTGTTTTTAAATACCGACGCAGAAAAAGCGTTTGACAGGGTGAGTTGGCGTTTTTTGGAGGAAGTTTTGAGACAGGTGGGGGTAGGTGAACAGATGATCAGATGGATAATGAGTATGTATATAGGCCCCCGAGCCTCAGTAAGGGTTAACGGAGTAATATCATCCCCGTTCAAAATTACAAACGGAACAAGACAGGGATGTCCGCTATCACCCTTGTTGTTTGCCCTTACATTAGAACCCCTATTGAACAGAATCAGATCGAACGGGGACATTCAGGGAATACAGTTGGGAGATCAGACGCATAAAATCGCAGCATACGCGGACGACCTGCTCTTTTCAGTGACTAACCCTCATGTATCACTCCCTAACCTTGTAAGAGAAATAGAGAAATATGGTAAGTTATCTAATCTGAAAGTAAATAACACAAAATCGGAAGCAATGAACGTGGCAATCCCTGAACCTATGGGGGATATAATAAAACAGAATTTCAAGTTTAAATGGGGGAAGGTACTAAAATACTTAGGCACATACATACCTTCAGACATTAAAAATACTTATGTATTGAACTTTCCCCCATTATACCTTGAAATAAGAAGATTGCTAGAAAAATGGAGACACGGAATGCACTCCTGGTTTGGGAGAGGAAGTATAATCAAAATGTGTATTTTGCCAAAGGTATTGTATTTGTTCCAGGCACTGCCTATCTCCATACCAATAACCTATCTTCGACAGGTGAATTCTTTGTTCATGAAATTCATATGGGCAGGGAAAAAAGCCAGAATTAAAAGAGAACTGTTGAGAATGCCTAAAAGTGCTGGAGGGATGGCAGTCCCGGATATAATAAAATACTACAGAGCATCGCATTTAACTAGGTTGGTAGATTGGTGTAGACATGGGGAGTGTAAACGCTGGGTAAACATAGAGCAGTATGTGAGCCAGATTCCTCTGGCTAGAGCACCCTGGTGTTACGCGGTTCTCCCTAGATACCTTAAGAGACACCCTATAATAGGCCCCACATTGCAAATTTCAGCGAAAATCTGTGGAGATAAAAAATATACACCTAGTAAATCGCCACTACTACCTATAATAGGTAACCCTAACTTCATCCCAGGAATGGAAAAAAATATAAAAGAAAAGTTTAAAGGAAAGAACCTCTGTCAGGTCTCAGACTTCTTGAGGCCAAATGCATGGCCATCAATCGGGGAACTGACAGAGGAAGGAGGTAAATTCGAACTAGCATTGTGGCAGGCACTTCAGGTAAGTCATTTTCTAAGATCTTTGGGTCCGGTAACAGATTTTTTTAGGCAATTGACAACACTAGAAAGATGCTGTGAGGGGGTGGAACCTCTACTGAGAGTATTATCTAAAATGTATGGGTTTCTGAATATGCCAGCTGAGGATTATGTGATGCCAGGCATTAGGAAATGGGAGAAAGATCTGGGGAGAATTTTCACCCCAACACAGCATAAACAAATAATATACCTGGCAGTCAACTCGTCGGTATGTTCAAAAACGCAAGAAGCTAATTATAAGCTTCTTGTACAATGGTATTACACCCCAGAAAGATTACACCAATTTGATAAAGAAGTAGATGAAAGGTGTTGGAGGTGTGGTAGAGAACAAGGAACTTTGTTACATATTTTTTGGTATTGCCAAAAAATAAGACATTATTGGGAGGAGGTGAGAAGAATCTCGCAAAAATTTTCGGAAGTATGGCTTCCGGACGATCCTGCTCTTTTCCTGTTACATAGTTCAGAAGTACCGGTGCAGAAGTATAGGAAGTCGGTAGTGTGCCACATGATCAATGCGGCACGGGCAGGAGTTACATTGAAGTGGAGGGACACTTGCCCGCCATCTATTGCAGGTTGGCTTAAAAGGATTGAGGAGGTAGGTGCAATGGAAGATTTGGTGCGTACGGCGCAGAATAGGAGGATACAGTACGAAGAAATATGGTCCGGATGGAATGTATTTATGAGATCAGAAGAAGGAAAGGTGTTAATAGAGGGAAACTAGACTTTTAGAGAAAAAGATTTAAAGTGTTGGTAGATGATTTGGAATTTAGAAGTGTATGTCCAATATCTCGGGAGAGGAGAGGAGGAGAGGAGGAGGGGGGTGGGAGGGGTGGGGGGAATTTATTGTTTGGTTTTTTTTTTTGTTTTTTTTTTTTTTGTTTTGTTTTTTTGTGTGAAGGGGGGGGGGGAGGGGTAGGGAGGGAGTATTAGATAGATGGGTAATAGGAGTAAGGATGGCATAGGGGAAATATAGTGACGGATTAAAATGTTGAAATGTGTGGAAAACGTATCTAGAGTTGTAACATTTTCTGTTATCTGTGGAAAAATAAAATAAAAGATGAGTAAAAAGAACAGGGACCGAATCCACACCATAACATAAAAGTCCCCACCTACAGCTAGAGCCCACCAGTGGTGCTGGATCTGTACATAACAACGAAGGAGAGGAGGGGAGAGATTGTCGGGGAGGAAAGTGTAAGTTTAGCTGCAGCGGGAGCACAGAGATCTCATACCTGTCAGATGAGAACTAGAATGACAGTAAGTGAAGATTGGCAGCGCCGGCCTGCACATGTGTGGACAGTGCTGCATACTGAGGCTGAGAGAGGAGGCGGGGTTATGAAGGAGCGGAGAGCAAAACACTGCGGATGACCGTGAGCGAATGGGGGAACAGGGGAATGGTGAGGGGAATGGAGCTCAGGTCCAAGACATGGAGCGCTGGGGGGTGTCTACCCCCCTAGCCCGACGCCCTAAGGTGGCTGCTTGTGCTGCTCTGCGGCTCTGACCATAGTGGTGGAACTGTTAAGCGGAACTGTTGTCACTGTTCTCTACATGGTATTTGTTACCTTCATCTAATCAAATAATAATTGTGACACCTTAATTGGTTTTCATGTGCCTTTTTTCCATATAAGGCACCAACTAAGGCCCCTTTCATGCAAGGAAGATCCGCTTGACAGACTCCACTTGCTCAGTGGGGGTCGCTCCGCTGATCTCTGCTGAGCAGCCGCATAGCAGATGGGATGAACAGAGTCCCGGTCTCCTCTATGGGCAGATTGGATGAAAATGGACCGCCTATCTGATTTCCTTCTATCCCATCCGCCAGACTGATGGAAAATAGGACCTCAATCCGTCTGGATTTGGCGGAAAGGATCGGATTGGATGGCAGCGGTGTTAGCGGACATGTATCAGCTGACATCCGCCTCTCCATAGGGATGAATGGCCCCACCAACATACTTACCTGATCCTCCATTCCTCCATACCACTGGACAAGTCCCAGCATCCTCTCCTCTATATGCCGACAGTCTAAGGTCCTGACATTTTCAGACCAATGCAGAGTCCAAATTCCCTGCATGGGACATGATGCCACTGTTGGAGTATGGGGGAGCACCAATTGCCTGGGGAGTTATAGATCTCATAAGTTAAAATACTTTTACTTTCCTCTACCCTAAAAGGGCAGTTAACCCTTGCACTGCAGGCACAGCCCAATTGCAAGGGAGGAATTTAGGTTGGGCTTTAAGCACAGTGAAGCAAAATATTGGAAAATACATTTGAGGTTAGCTATGGCTCCGCATTTTCAAATAGTTATAGTGTGAATACAATATCTCTAAAAGCTGAATGCCATTAAAAAATGCATGTGCAGTTTTATAAAGTTTCTAAACAGCTAAGATTGGCCTAAAAGCCACTCAGCTCCATTGCCAATTAACCTGTGCTAACTCTAGTTGACTGTCACTCTGCATTTTAACATAATGTATCAAGCTGCACTTTAATAACACTTAGGATTCTGCATTAACAGCTTATTGTCAATTAGCCCACACAGAATGAGTAGGGTAGGCCAAAATGTCAGGTAATAGTAAAATATCATACCTACCAACAAGCACGGATTCTGCGGGATTTCCCCGCACTGACTGCATATTCCCGCAGTCCCGCAACCCCCCCCCCCGCTCAAGCGAGCAGTACTGAAGGAGGAGGCGGGCGGAGCTGAAGGAGAAGGCGGGCGGAGCTGAAGGAGGAGCCGGGCGGAGCTGAATGGGCAGTACTGAAGGAGGAGGCGGGCGGAGCTGAAGTAGAAGGCGGGCAGAGTAGAAGTCCGTGCGACGCTAAATGACGTCGCACGGACGTCATTGGTTTGATGTTAACGTAAATGGCGTCCAGCGCCATTCACGGACGACTTACGCAAACAACGTGATTTTTTAAATTTCGACGCGGGAACGACGGCCATACTTAACATTGCTTAGACCACCTAGGAGGCAGCCCTAATTTTACGACGTGTATCGCTACGGAAACAACGTAAATTTAGATCGATGGGCATCGCGGACGTTCGTGAATCGCCGTGACTAGTCATTTGCATATTCTACGCCGACCGCAATGGCCTCGCCACCTAGCGGCCGGCCTAGAATTGCATCCTAAGATCCGACGGTGTAAGTCAATTACACCTGTCGGATCTTAGGGCTATCTATGCGTAACTGATTCTATGAATCAGCCGCATAGTTAGGACGGGCGGATCACAGACATACGACGGCGTATCAGGAGATACGCCGTCGTATCTCTTTTGTGAATCTGGCCCTATATCTCTGGAGTATGGGGGAGCACCAATTGCCTGGGGAGTTATAGATCTCATAAGTTAAAATACTTTTACTTTCCTCTACCCTAAAAGGGCAGTTAACCCTTGCACTGCAGGCACAGCCCAATTGCAAGGGAGGAATTTAGGTTGGGCTTTAAGCACAGTGAAGCAAAATATTGGAAAATACATTTGAGGTTAGCTATGGCTCCGCATTTTCAAATAGTTATAGTGTGAATACAATATCTCTAAAAGCTGAATGCCATTAAAAAATGCATGTGCAGTTTTATAAAGTTTCTAAACAGCTAAGATTGGCCTAAAAGCCACTCAGCTCCATTGCCAATTAACCTGTGCTAACTCTAGTTGACTGTCACTCTGCATTTTAACATAATGTATCAAGCTGCACTTTAATAACACTTAGGATTCTGCATTAACAGCTTATTGTCAATTAGCCCACACAGAATGAGTAGGGTAGGCCAAAATGTCAGGTAATAGTAAAATATGATACCTACCAACAAGCACGGATTCTGCGGGATTTCCCCGCACTGACTGCATATTCCCGCAGTCCCGCAACCCCCCCCCCCGCTCAAGCGAGCAGTACTGAAGGAGGAGGCGGGCGGAGCTGAAGGAGAAGGCGGGCGGAGCTGAAGGAGGAGCCGGGCGGAGCTGAATGGGCAGTACTGAAGGAGGAGGCGGGCGGAGCTGAAGTAGAAGGCGGGCAGAGCTGAAGGAGGAGGCGGGCGGAGCTGAAGGAGAAGGCGGGCAGAGCTGAAGGAGGAGGCGGGCGGAGCTGAATGGGCAGTACTGCTAGAGGAGGAACCGTAGCGGCGCGACGATGACTGATTGTGTCCACAGGTGAGAGGCATCCCCCCCCCCGCTCATCAACTTAAATTTGGCGCCCCCCCGCTCAACAACTTCGATCCCCCCCCGGTCAACAGCTTCGACCCCCCCCTCCGCTCAACAACTGTCCCGCAGTGGACTTTTTAAATGTTGGGTGGTATGGAATATATTTGATATATTCTACTATATATGATAAAATATGGGTGGGTGTGTGGGTGTGAGTATAGATATTGTGATGTTTGGGGGATGTTTATCTCAAGCCCTGATCTACTGTCAGGTCCTAGAATATAACAGGTATAAACACCGGCACCATCAGTGTGCTGGTTGTCTGCAAAACCTGGTTCTAGGATTAGAGATTTCCTCTGTCCCAAATCCAGGTCCCAAACTGTATTTTACCAACCACTGGGGAAACTCAAAAAACTGTTACCCCTGAATGAAACAAGCACCCTGGAGCTCCTCAACCTGCCTGACTGAGAATTCTGGGTGACACAAAACACTTTTAACACTATGGGAGGGCATAGCACTGTAACTAAATTTATATATATATATATATATATATATATATATATATATATATATAGATATATATATATACACACACTATATTACCAAAAGTATTTGGATGTCTGCCTTTACCCACACATGAACTTTAATGGCATCCCAGTCTTAGTCCGTAGGGTTAAATATTTATTTGCAGCTATAACAGCTTCAAATCCTCTGGGAAGGCTGTCCAAGTTCCTCCAACTTAAACTCACACATTCATGTCTTGATGGACCTTGCTTTCACAGTGTAACCATATAGATGTACTATTGATAAAAGCAAGAATTTGCCTAGCTGTAAAAAATTGAAAATTGATGCCCCTGTCAAACAGTTGTGGAAAAGTTGGTCTTTGCATATGTTGGTGGTGCCCTTACCCCGTAACCTTCTAGAGGCAGAATAAGTCAGAATAAGCTGTTCTGGCAGCTGCGGTGGACATGTGTGAGTGGATGTACTTTATTTAATGAAAGGTGGCGTTTGGTGCACTTAAAATTGAGGACTAACGCTGACAGAAATGTAAAAACGAAAGAAAAAAAAATTAAAAAGGGGGAACACCAGCGTCGCAGTCAGGAAAACTGTGGCTGACAATTAAAGAAAAAAGAAAAAAAAATACATGCAGCAACCACAAAAAAAAGGGTATACAGCATTGTATGCTGCACTAAATTTTATACAGTATAATGCTGTGTTAAACACAATACACTACACTATAACACTACACTGATTATACTGACACACTATACTCACACTACAGTATACTGACACACTATACTATACTAACACTTTACACTCAGTCACAATAAGTGAACACACTAACTCGCCAGTAGCAAACTGAGCCCTGCTCAATCTATCTCCACACCAACAATACATGGCAAAAGCTTCCTGTTAGCCTTTTATAGCGTGGGGTGGGACTATGAGTAGTGAGCCGTGATTGGAAAAAGTCATCTTCACTTTGTTCAATCAGGGCTCTGACAGTGCTCTGTGCTCTAAGTGGCAAAGCCTTGCCAGGCTTCATCCAATTAGGGCCCTAGAATGCACTGTGCAGCGCGCAGTGCATTGTGGGGTGCTCGGCGGGCGAACATCCCACTGAGCGTCCTGCAAAATCGGGTCTTCAACGAACAGGCGATGTTAGGGCTTAACTTTTGTTTGGCCTGAACCAGTCGCCCAACACTAGTGTGGAGTCACACATGACCATCAGGGTAAACCCGCTGTGGACAGTCAAAATTATTCAGTGTGTGAGAGGTAGCAATAAGTGAACATTACGTATAGGTACAAATTGGGGAAAAGAGCAATGGAGACACATGAAATTTTGGCGCAAGTGTACGGGACTAAAGACGTGGGCAGAAAATGTGTTCATGGCTAGTTCAAACGCTTTCATGACGGGAAGGAAATATCTGATGATGAGCCCCAGACATGATCGAGCGAGTGAGACAAATGCTGGCAAGAGATCGGTGACTGACTCTATGATGGATGGTGGAGGAATTGGGCATTAGCAAGGACATCATCGTCTGCAAAGATTTGGGTAAGCTGAAGACCTCTTCCCGGTTTGTGGCGCACAAGTTGACAGATGAACAGAAAGCAAAATGGATAGAGATTTCATTACTACGTGTGACCAGGATGCATCCTTACTGCAAACCATCGTCACAGGGCATAAGACCTGGTTCTACCAGTTTGCTCCAGCAATCGATGGAAGGAGGAGTGATAAATACCCCATCAGACTCCTCCCACAAATGCAGGCTAGCCTCCAGCCAGCCCTCTTACATATAATCCACAAAGCTCCCAATCGCCTTTTTTTTCGACCTGAAGATGTTGATCCGTACGGATCATGGATCAATGAGGATCTGTTGCACCCCTAGAACAAATAGATTTTACAGTGTGCTAATAAATCTATGAGTCTGGTAATTATTTTTATTTTTTTGGTAACCCCCTACACATCTGATACCAGCCCTACCATCACAGGAAAAGCTTATATGGGTCAAAATAGATAATGTCATTAATTTTTGTCCATATTTGATCATACTTTGAGATACAAGATCTACAACTTGCATACTAATAGTCTATGGAAGACAAGATGACAGTTCTTGTGGTATTAACTTGACTTTTGGTATTATTAATTTCTAAATATATCATAGTTAAAATGAGTGGTAGGTTAGGAAACACTGTGGGCATATGTGTGAAACCAATTAAAATACACAGTATGTAGGAGTGTATCATTAAATTATTTTAAGCTTCTGTGCTTTCGTTTTTCCACACATATTCAACTGCAAACCCCGGCCTTCTCTTGCCAATCCAAAAAAAAATTGGTTGGATGGTTACAGTTCCATTTTGAAACAAAGGTCTTAACTTTTATCTGCCGCCATCTTACGCAGCTATAAACCTACACAGATATGATGGACACAACCTTATTTATCTTTTTGGATTGTACTGTCAGATGTTTGACCCCACTATTTGTTTCATAGGGAAAAGATTGAGAGGAATTTCTGGAGACTGGTTTGTACTGTAACCCCCTGGATGTAAGTGGAGGGGAAACCAGTCAGCCTGCACACCCTCTGCTCTGGCCCTTTTTGGCTTATTGCTGTGGAACATCAAGCAGCAGCACTGCAGCCAACTAAAATAACCTGGGCATAAAACCATGTTTCATCCATGATAAGTTGGTAAAACGTTATTCTCGAGAGGGGTTTGTACCGCAAATCAAATATTGAAGTGTAAAGCCCTGTACACACGCTCGGTTTTCTCGGCGGTAAAAAGTCAGCCGAGAAAACCGAGGGGAAAGCCGAGAACCCGGCAGGAAAACTGCCATGGAGCTTTGGCCAGGGATACCCGGCCGTGTGTATGCTCAATCAGCACTGCCTCGCAGTGTTTCCCATAGGTAAGTAGTAGATCTGGCGGGAAAAAAAAACACCGGGAATCCCGGTGGGAAAATAGAGAGCAGGGGATTCCCGGCTGTTTTCCTGAGGGGAAAACTGCATGGAAGCATACACACGTCCGGTTTTCCCGCCAAAAGCTCTCCTGACAGTTTTCCTGACGGGAAAACTGGTCGTGTGTATGAGGCTTAACACCCAATGGTGTCTGCCAAGGACGAGATATCATTAAAAGGGGACTATTTAACTTATGCAAAATTTGCCAATAACCCACAGATAAGCTTGGGTGATAAAAGGAAAATAAATGTTGAGTTCCTAATATTGTGTCTATGATGGTAGTGCCATTTACGAAAGTCACAATAAATAAATTAATAAAGGTTTTACAATACAATTAGGTACATCTTGTTTAATAAAAATGACTTTGAAATGAGAAAAATAGACATATAACTATATAGAACAATCACATCAATCCAGTTGTGTGGACTTTCTGTTGCAAGCACACTCCTAGCAGGCATGGTGGACAGGGCAAACCATTCCCCTACTCCCTCTTCTCTCCTCCTCTCTGTGCCTGCACTGTCGGTAGTGAACTGTGCATGTGAAGTACCCTGAAGTTCAGGGAAGTAGCAATTTGCAACCTGGAACCAGTGGCAGTAAACAGGGAAAGTATGTAAGTGTCTGTACACCCCGGGACTTGTAAATGTATGTGTGTGTGGAGCTGTCTGCCTGGAGTTCAGCTTTATAGCAGATAAATGTTTCCATTTATCAAGGTGTGAACCACATTTTATGAGTATGTGGCACCAGCAAGAGATGACATTTAATTTCATTCTAATTACCCGCTGTAGAAAAGGCACAAGCATGCTTGATGACTCATTTCCACCAGTAACCTAATAGACCCTAGTAAGTGCAGTCACGCCAGTGGTCTGGCCATGGTTATACTAACTGCGTAAATGCCTTTTCAGTTGATTGGGTGCCCATGACCACAATCAGCTAATAATTATAAAATTACTATTCAAAGTGATTCCAAAATAAATAGTTTATTTTACAAAAATGTATACAAAATTATATATTCTACTGCTAAACAAACACTCAGTTAATATAACATTCATAGATTATGAATTATGATTATAAACCCATCAGAAATCATTCATCATCTTGTTCTTTTTCTGTTTTTAATTTGCTATATTTCCAATTCTCATAAATTGGGAGGATTTACAAGAGATCTACCATTTTTTCCTTTTACCAATTTATGTAACATACAATAAAAGGTTTGGCTCCCTCAGAAATAACATTTCATTTACATATGGAGTGTGGCTTCTTTAAATATCCACACAGGGGCTGCAAGATCTTCTCACCGTAATTTTAGATGTATTCCAACCAACTCTGGAGATTTACTTCACCCACGACAGGAAGGTTGTCCAGTAGTTGAGGACTAATAGCCGGATTCAGAGAGATCGGCGCATCTATAGATAGGTGTAGCGCATCTCATATGCGCTACACCGTCGTAACATTGAGAGGCAAGTACTGTATTCACAAAGCACTTGCTCCCATATGTGCACCGGCGTAACGTAAATGGGCCGGTGTAAGCCCGCATAATTCACAGTAGGCAGGTAGTGGGCGTGTTGTATTAAAATGAATCGTGACCCCATGTAAATGCATGGCCGTACGAACGGCGCATGCGCGTGCATGCTCAGAATCGCGTCGCAAATACTCCCTAATATACGACGGCTCAATGCGTACGACGTGAACGTAACTTACGCCCAGCCCCATTCACGTACGACTTACATAAACAACGTAAAATCCGACGGCAGTTCCGACATCCATACCCTAAACGACTTAGACCAGCTATTTGGTGGTTTAAATTTACGCCTTACGTAAACGACGTAGATTATAGCGATGGGCGCAAGTACGTTCGTGAATCGGCGTATATCGCTCATTTACATATTCAAGGCGTAAATCAACGGAAGCGCCCCTAGCGGCCAGCGTAAATATGCACCGAAGATACGACGGCGTAGGAGACTTACGTCAGTCGTATCTTGCCACAATTCAGGCGTATCTGATTTTGAGAATCAGCGCATAGATACGACGGCGCACATTTGGACTTACGATGGCGTATCTGTAGATACGTCGGCGTAAGTCTTTCTGAATCCGGCTATAAGTATCTGACACAACCAGACGGGTGTCCGATGTTAAACATAATGCCTGTGGCTCTGCTCTTCCAGATATCAAAAATTAGAGGAATGCACGACAGGACAGATACATATGAATAGTCTTTTTTTGCAGGGAATGTGTGTTTTTTTTGTTTTTGTTTTTTAAATGAGCAAGAGAGTTTGCAGATTTATATATATATATATATATATATATATATATATATATATATATATATATATATAATACGGTACAGTACGCGGGTTATTTGCAACACAGTCACTCTATGTCAAGACCTTGCTACATGAACCAATGTATTTTTTAATTCTTCAGGCTAAAATGGCATTTTGCTTTTCCTGTAATACCTGCTTCCAGATAACAATATATTTTTATAACCGGTTGTATAACTGGTTGTATAATTTAGATTTTTGACTGAAGATGGGTTACTTGGGTCTATGTTGACATACTTTTCTTTAGCCTGGGTACCGTGCATTGTACACAATAAAGTAGCCTGAACCTTGCATTGGCAAGGATAATACAATGAAGATGTCCTTATTGTGCTACCAATTTTTTCTTAAGTTATGATATATATTTTAAATAATTATTTGCTTCCTTATTTTGCAATAAAGCTTTATAACTACAGAATACGTTGTGGCTTTAATGGGAACCCTTTCAGACAGAGTGAACTTTGATGCCCCGTACACACGTGCAGGATTTCTGACGGGAAAAGTTCTCTACGTAAATCACGAGGGGAAAGCTGAGAACCTGCTCGGTCAGTCTTTCCCTCTACACACCGCCGGTTTTCCTGACAGGAAAACTGCGATGGAACTTTGGTCGGGAATCCTGGCCGTGTGTATGCTCCATCGCAGGAAAACTGCCAAAAACCGCCGAGCAAAAGTCAGCCGGTTTTCCCAGCGGGAAAAAAGAGAGCTGGTTCTCTTTTTTGGTCTGGCCGTTTTTGGGCAGTTTTCCCGTCGGAAAAACTGCAAGGAGCATACACACGGCTGGGATTCCCGGCCAAAAGCTCTCCTCGCAATTTTCCCTTTGTGAAAATCGGCTGTGTGTACGAGGCTTAAACCTCTCACCTGGAAGACAAAGACAGCAATGTGTGTCTCAATATCAGCTTCCCTCACATGCTTTTCCAGAACCATAAAGGAAGTCAGTGGTGGAAGACTGGGCGATTTGATTGCCACTCTGAACAGGGAAGAGATAGCTCTAGAGCAATAGCAGCTGTCTAACTGCAGGTCTCACTCAAATCAATGTCCTAATATTGAAGTATCTCCAGTAAGGGGCCACCAGCCCAACAAAATTTATTACAGTTTATCCCCATCTTGCTATTATTTTTGGAAATGTGTTACTGTACTTATTGGGTTTCTTCAATACAATTCTGTACTGTTGGAAGTGTTACGATAACCTATATGTGGGCCATTTAACAATAGTGATACAGACAATTTTATATGTATAATTGTTTTTATAAACTTCTACAATAAAAACCCTTATTTTTTTATATTACCTACCCATGTGACTTCAACCACTTAAGACCCGGACCAAAATGCAGGTAAAGGACCAGGCCCCTTTTTGCGATTTGGCACTGCATCGCTTTAACTGACAATTGCGCGGTCGTGCGACGTGGCTCCCAAACAAAATTGGCGTACTTTTTTTCCCACAAATAGAGCTTTCTTTTTGTGGTATTTGATCACCTCTGCAGTTTTTATTTTTTGCGATATAAACAAAAATAGAGCGACAATTTTGAAAAAAAATCAATATTTTTTACTTTTTGCTATAATAAATATCCCCCAAAAATATATAAGAAAACTTTTTTTTCCTCAGTTTAGGACGATACGTATTCTTCTACCTATTTTTAGTAAAAAAAATCGCAATAAGCGTTTATCGATTGGTTTGCGCAAAATTAATAGCGTTTACAAAATAGGAGATAGTTTTATTGCATTTTTATTAATTATTATTTTTTTACTACTAATGGCGGCGATCATCGATTTTTTTCGTGACTGTGACATTATGGCGGACACATCGGACAATTTTGGCACATTTTTGGGACCATTGTGCTGAAGGGGTTAAGTGTGATCTCATATGTGTTTCTAACTGTAGGGGGGCAGAGCTGGACATGTGACGTCATTGATCGTGTTTCCCTATATCAGGGAACACACGATCAATGACAGCGCCACTGTGAAGAACGGGGAAGGTGTGTTTACACACACCTCTCCCCGTTCTTCAGCTCCGGGGACCGATCGCGGGACTCCGGCGGTCCCACGGAGGTACGTGATTGTGCCCAGCCATGCCATTCTGCCGACGTATATCGGCGTTAGGTGGTCCTTAAGTGGTTAAAGTCCAACTTCTTTAGTTTATAGCTAGTCTATTCATATGTAGTACAAGGACCTGCCGTACTGCATACAAATTTAAAGGTGTTTAGGTTTGGCCTCATATAATATGGTTTTGGTAAATTGAAAGAAACATTGTACAAGAAAATTGTAGAATGTATGGTCATACAATTTGGCCATTGTTAGCACCCCTGTCAGTGTCAAATGGGTTGTCTCAACACTCTAGTTGCCACTTTTGAAAGAAAGAAAGTTGAAAAATAACAGACTTTCTGGCAGGATCACCAGGTAAAAATGGGGGGGGGGGGCGGGACTAATGCAGCCACCACATTTAAGGATTGGAAAGCTGCAATATATTACATTTGTGCGTTTGGGTTTAGATATGCCTTCAGCACATTCTGGATTAGTGCTTCAAGCTACAGTATATATTAGGCCGTGTACACACGACCGAGTTTCTCGGCAAAAACCAGCAGGAAACCGGTCGTGTGTACATTTTCGTCTAGGAAACTGTCGAGAAACTCGACGAGCCAAAAAGAAAGCATGTTCTCTATTTCCTTGACGGGAATGGAGAAAATTGGCATGTCGAGTTTCTCGCCGGCTTCACAAGGAACTCGACGAGCAAAACGATGTGTCTCGCCCGTCGAGTTGTGTGTACGAGGCCTTACTCCTTTGTTCAAGTCTTCTTTTAGAATCAAGAAAAAGGAGATGGGACTATTACGGTGCTTGGATAAATTAGTACCATAACAATGAAACTTCTTTTACATACCTATATGGCAGTGGTCTCCAAACTGCGGCCCAAGGGCCAGATGCGGCCCTTTGCTTGGCTTTATCCGGGCCTTGGAGCAGTATCCCTCCCACTGATACGAGACACTATTCTGACATCTGACAGTGGAGCACCATTTCTCCCACTGACACCACTAATGGGGCACTATTCCTCCCTATGATACAGACGATGGGGCACTATTGCTCCCCCTAATACCATATGTTAAATTTAGCTGATGCCAGGAGAATTTCCACCCCCCCCCCCCCCCCGCTTGCCAAAGTCTGGCCCTCCAAGAGTCTGAAGGACAATAAACTGGCCCTTTGTTTATAATGGAGACCCCTGCTATATGGCATTTGAGAAGATATATAATGAAAGTCAATATTGGAGCGCAATTTTTAAAATAGATGCAATTTATGTAATAATCACAAAGGTATATTTCAGATCAACTGTCCATCAGCCAAACTTTATTTATATCCTTATTTCCTGGTTTTCTTGGATATTTTTTGTAGTCAAATTCAAAAGTTACATTTTTGATAGGTAAAGTGCTGTTAATCAAAAAGTTGAATTTGTTTTCCAACAAAATTCGATCTTTTGTTCCATTAAAACATGGAAACTAAAAACATCTTGTAAGTCATCTGCCAACAGGGAAGATAATCAGATTGAGAAATGCTACTGCATACCTCAAGTGGTATAAACAATTTCCCATATACAGGGAATGAGTTAGCTGGATGTTACCTTCAAAAACTGTTGTCATAGAGTCTATTGTAAGACCAGATAGATCTTCATAGTTTGTAAAGGCCAAAAAAAGATTTTTCTTCATCAGTACTGACTAGTACGACGTCAGAAACATTGACATACAAGACATCAGCACGAGTGAGGTTAAATACTGCGCCAAGGTAACTGTGTCTTGACCAAGTGTAATGCGACTTGCAGATGAGCTGTTCTGTACTTTCCATGAGTTTCATCACACCTGGATATCGGGATGATTTTTTGTAGACAATATGTGTCAGTTCCAAAGTATCTTTAGGGCATTCTGTATGTCTAAAGTAGATGGAAGAATATAAGAAGTGTAGTCCAGTTTCATTCACCACTAATCCTCTGTTCTTGTACTGAATGCCATTAGTAAAAGCCCGTCCTTTACTGTCTTCCCAATCTAAAGGCAAATTCGAACACTTTTTTGCTGAAATTTAAAATAAATAGTTAATAAATGATAACCTATACATTTTACTTTACATCATAAGTTATAGTCTGACCTAAACCAAAGCCTTTAAAGCAGAATGCTAGCCATAAAGTTAAAGCGGAGGTCCGGCGTAAAAAAAAATAATAATTAAAAGTCAGCGGCCACAAACACTGTAGCTGCTGATTTTTAATAAGGACACTTACCTGTCCAGGGTGCCAGCGATGCCGGCAGCCGAAGCCGAGAAATCGCTCAGGTCTCAGCTGCCCCGCCGCCATCCTCGGTGAGGAAATCAGGAAGTGAAGCGTTGCGTCGCATGCACGAGCCACTTGGCGCTATGTGAGTGGGCGAATGTCTCCTGGGACACACACAAGGTCCCAGAAGACACCGCTCCCCATTTACCAGGAGGCAGCACGAGGAGGAGAAGAAAGAAGACCACCGCGGACAAGGAAGTGGCAGATTAGGAGATCCTAGTAACAGGATAGCCTTTTCGGCTATTTTTTTTTTTTTTTTTTTTTTTAGGACGGACCTCCTCTTGAAACACAGAAGATTAGAGTGTTTTTATACCTGCCAAAATAATTATATTTCTGACCACTGAGCCCTCAGATTTATACAGCCTTATCACAATGGCACAGTCTGGTGTATGACACCACATTCTTTTTTTTACAGTTAAAGTATACTGCATTCACAACTGAAGCAACAATACAGGAAGATAACATACATTTCTCAGGAAACCCCTCCCTCCCACAGAGCTGATTGTTGTTTGATTGGCCACTGGAAAGCCTCCTTTCCTAGAGGCGACTTGAAGTTGCCTTGTAAGTTGCCTGATGATTCATACTCAAGTCGTGTCCAAGTTGCCTCCCAAAGTCGTGCTGGAAGTTGTGTTGCCCCTGTGTGAATGGGCTCGAAGTGTAGCACTATGGTTACATTTAATGAAGGTACAACATTTAGAAACTCACATGGTTGATGATTAAAACAGGCACATCTAAGTATGCAGGCATCTAGGGTAAAGCTGTCCACAAAGACCATTCTCCACACCGCCATTGATGTCATCCCTTCCACGAGCGGTTCAAGCCTTGCTTTTGGATCGCTCTACTGCAGGGAAGTCTTTCCGGTCACATTTGCAGACTGACAGCGGTGAGAGACGGCGGTGCGGGGGAAGGTCTATGTGGATTGCTTTACCCGAAATGCCTGCATACGTAGATGTGCCTCTTTTAATCATCAACCACGTGAGTTGCTAAATGTTGTACCTTCATTAAAGGGGTTGTAAAGGTACAATTTTTTTTTCCTAAATAGCTTCCTTTACCTTAGTGCAGTCCTCCTTCACTTACCTCATCCTTCCATTTTGCTTTTAAATGTCCTTATTTCTTCTGAGAAATCCTCACTTCCTGTTCTTCTGTCTGTAACTCCACACAGTAATGCAAGGCTTTCTCCCTGGTGTGGAGTGTCGTGCTCGCCCCCTCCCTTGGACTACGGGAGAGTCAGGACGCTCTCTACGTTGCAGATAGAGAAAGGAGCTGTGTGTTAGTCTGCGTCCTGACTCTCCTGTAGTCCAAGGGAGGGGGAGAGCATGACACTCCACACCAGGGAGTAAACCTTGCATTTCTGTGTGTAGTTACCGACAGAAGAACAGGAAGTGAGTATTTCTCAGAAGAAATAAGGACATTTAAAAGCAAAATGGAAGGATGAGGTAAGTGAAGGAGGACTGCACTAAGGTAAAGGAAGCTATTTAGGGGGAAAAAAATTGTACCTACAACCCCTTTAAATGTAACCATGGGCCAGATCCTCAAAAGAGATACGGCGGAGTAACTGCTGTTACTCCATCGTATCCCTTGTCCTAACTTTGGAACTGATCCACAGAAGCAGTTTTCCAAAGTTAGGCAGAAGATCCGGCATGTGTAATTGAATTACACTGCCGAATCTTAGGATGCAGTACCGCATCCGCCGCTGGGGGCATTTCGAGTCGAAATGCCGTTTCTAGTATGCAAATTAGCACTTAAGGCGATCCACAAAGCTTTCCAGCTTAGTTTTGTCGCCGTAAGTTTTAGTTTGCAAGTGTAAAACTAGGGCTGATGTTACAAAGTGTAAACTAGTCACACCATGTAAAAGCCCATTCCAGCGACGGCATTTGGTATGCATTCCCGAGGGAGAACTCCACGGCAATTTGTAAAAACAAAACCGGCATGGGTTCCCCCCCAGGAGCATACCAGGCCCTTAGGTCTGGTATGGGTTGTAAGGAGACCCCCCTACGCCGAAAAATCGACGTAGGGGGTCCCCCTACAATCCATACCAGACCCGTATCCAAAGCACGCTACCCGGCCGGTCAGGAAAGGAGTGGGGACGAGCGAGCGCCCCCCCCCCTCCTGAGCCGTGCCAGGCCGCATGCCCTCAACATGGGGGGGTTGGGTGCTCTGGGGCAGGGGGGCGCACTGTGGGCCCCCCCACCCCAGAGCACCCTGTCCCCATGTTGATGAGGACAGGACCTCTTCCCGACAACCCTTGCCATTGGTTGTCGGGGTCTGCGGGCGGGGTGCTTATAGGAATCTGGGAGTCCCCTCAAATAAGGGGGCCCCCAGATACCGGCCCCCCACCCTAAGTGAATGGATATGGGGTACATCGTACCCCTATCCATTCACCTGTAGGCAAAAAGTAAAAGTTATTAAACACACAACACAAGGGTTTTTAAAATAATTTATTATTCTGCTCCGGAGGCCCCCCCTGTCTTCTTTATTAGCTCTATTACCAGGGGGGGCTTCTTCTTCCACTCTCCGGGGGTCTTCTTCCACTCTCCGGGGGGGGTTTCTTCTTCCGCTCTCCGGGGGGGGCTTCTCCGGACTCCGAGGGTCTTCTTCCATCTTCTCACCTCTTCCGCTGTTGACTCGGCGAACCCCGGTTCTTCTGCAGATGTCCGGTGCCTTCTTCTTCAGCGCTGGCTGCCTGCTATCTTTGTGTGTTAGCTCAAATTCTAACAGGCAGCCGGCGCGGTCTTCTGTGACGTCAGGGTCTTCTCTTCTGTTCTTCTCCCCTCTTCCGATGTTGCCTCGTCGTCTCTTGTCGCTGTAATGATGGAAGCGCGCCTTGCATCCCATTTATATAGGCATCACCGTCCCATCATGCTCCGGTAGGTACCCACGCGCATGCGCAGTACGGCCGGTGCGGGAGCGTGCCTCATTTGAATGGGACTCGCCCCATTTGAATAGGAACGCCTTGCGCCGGCGGAATTTTAGTTACACAGCCTGAAATTTCTAGAAAAGTGCTTTGTGGATCGGGCACTTAGGTAGAAATTTTAAGGCAGTGTAACTTAAATGGGATTTTTTAAGTTACGCCAGGTTTTTGTGGATCTGGCCCCATATTTCTACAATTAGAGGCGCTGCTCTTCTCTTTTATGCTCTGTAGCTCCTGCTGGATTTTGCTTCTAATCCCTTTGGGGAGGCTGACATTTGTGGATGGACATTTTATAGTTACACAACTTATCACATTGCTATAATCTTTTTATATGGACTATATACATTTCTTATGGGAAAATGCGCTTTGATATACAAGTACTTTGGATTACAAGTATGCTTCCGGAACAAATTATACTTGCAATCCAAGGTTTTACTGTACTTAAATTACATTGAAAAAAAAAACATAATTTACCTGTTACATGGGCAGCTTGTCTGCTTAATTTTTTCTCCGGGGTTCCCCCTACAGAAAGAGGAACAGCAATGTTCAGTCTTGAAAGGAACAAGTGGGTAGATTCAGTAAGATCGCCGTAACTTTGCGGCAGCGTAGCTTAAGGAATTTAAGCTACGCCGCCCTAAGTTAGCGAGGCAAGTACATGATTCACAATGTACTTGCCTGCTAAGTTACGTCGGCGTAGCCTGAATCGGCGGGTGTAAGGGCGCCTAATTCAAATGTGTTGGGGGGGCGTGTTTAATGCCAATGAGGCTTGACCTCACGTTTTTTAAAGTGCGCATGCACCGGGCGCCTACATTTCCCAGTGTGCATTGCGGCTACGTACACCGCACGGGCCTATTGATTTCGACGTGGATGTAAACGACGTAAATCCCGATTCGCAGACGACTTACGCAAACGGCGTAAAAAATTAGAATCTCGCGGCGGGAACGGCGGCCATACTTTAACATTGTTATTCCACCTAATAGGTGGAATAACTTTAGGCCTGCTAATGCCTTACGGAAGCGGCGTAAAACTACTGCGGCGGCCGGGCGTACGTTCGTGAATCGGCGTATCCACTCATTTACATATTCTACGCCGACCGCAATGGAAGCGCCACCTAGCGGCCATCCGAAAAATTGCAACCTAAGATAGGACAGCGCAAGCCGTCTTATCTTAGTTATGTTTAAGCATATCTCTGTTTGAGCATACGCTTAAACATACGTGGGGCGTAGATTCTGAGTTAGGTCGACTTATCTACTGATAAGTCAACCTAACTCTACCTGAATCTACCTAAAGGTGTTTGTATTAGATTACCAGTAGCGGCTCAAAGTTTATACACTGGAATATCTCACCTATTAACTTCTCTGTGGAAGGACTCAGCATTGAGGCAGCATCACCAGACTAGGGAGAAAAGAAAGTACAATAGGTTTAATTTAGTTACATATCTTTTAAATGTATATGAGATCAATAGGTTAGTTAGGCCTTCTACATAATGGGGGAGATTTACTAAAACTGGTGGAGCGGTGCATAGTACCCAATCAGCATCCAGGTTTCATTGTCAATACTTAGGCTGGCCATACATTATACAATTTTCTTGTACAACTTTCCTTTAGATTTACCAAAACCATATAACATGAGATCAATTTGTATGCAATCAGGCAGGCCCTCATAGTTGAAGGTAAATCTAAAGAAAATTTAATAAGAAAATTGTATGGTACAAGTTAGAAGCTGATTGGTTACTATGCACAGCTGCACCAGATTGTGGGCACCCATTTAGTAAATCTCCAAACATGACCACACAGGGGAAATCCCAGGACCACGTATTGCATTTTAGGGGAAATTATTGTCTATACTTGGCTTGCAGTGCTCTACTGGAATAGCTAAAGGACCAATGTGTAAAACGTACTTTTTAGTTATGCTTAGTAAAGATTTGCTTACACTCATAAATGTGGATTAGTATACTTCAAGGTATGTTGTGTTTCATTGCAGTCCAGCTATGAATAAAGCCCTGTACACACGGTAGGACTTTTGGCCAACCAACTTCAAAATCTGCAAGTTTTCTAATTTGTCTGACTGTGTGTACGCTCCATCGGACCAACTTTTTCGGGTTTCATCCAACAAAAAGTTGGGTCTGCAAACGGACCAACTTTTCGGCAACAAAAGTCCGATGGTGCTTTGTGTGACTGTGTGTACAGCAATCCAACCAACTTTTGGACAAAGTGCAAATACAAATGCTGAAAACCAATGTTAAAAGCAACAAACAATAGCAGAAGTTAACCAAAGGGTGGCGGTAAAGAGCAGAAAAGACCAAAAAAAAACCTGTGATGTTAGGAAACTTTTAGAAAAGTTTGCAGAAAAGTCTGACTGTGTGTATGCTATGGGTGTGGCCGGACAAATCAATTAGGACAAAAATCCAAGGGAAATTTTGTTGGATGTCCTACCGTGTGTATGAGCCTTTAGAAACCAAATCTACATTATATAATTTATGCCACACTACACTGGCCCTCCAACATGACAAACTCCCTAAGGTGCAGAATATTTCACTCCAGGGCTTCTCCTCACCTTTATGATTTAAATCTTATGATAAGTAAATAAACTGTTCGTATAGGCTCTCATTTTTCCAGATCATTGTATAGCTAGTAGTAGTTAATTACATTCAGTTGCATTTGTTCTGATAGGCCCCTTTCAAATGTACTGTCCAATCATGCAGACCTGATTGGACCCTCCAGTCTCTTCTATGGAGCAGCAGATGTCAGCGGACACATGTCCATTGGCACCCGCCGCCATAAACAGATGGATGGCGGTCCTCAGGGCTGGTGCAAGGATTTTTGACACCCTAGGCGAAACCTAATTTTGCCACACACACCCTGACTCCACCCCCTTTGCCCTGCCCATGTATAGCCCACCTTTTTAATGAAGCGCCCATGAAATGCAGCCTCATCAGCGCCCATCAAATGCAGCCTCACCTGCGCCTATTCAATGGAGCCTGCAAGCGCCAATTAATGCAGCCTCACCAGTGCCCATCAATGCAGCCTACCAGCGCCCATCAACTCAGCCTCACCAGTGCCCATCAATGTAGCCTCACCAGCGCCCATCAAATGTAGCCTCTCCAGCGCCCATCAATGCAGCCTCACCAGCGCCCATCAAATGAAGCCTCAGCTGCGCCCATTAAATGCAGCCTGAAAGCGCCATTCAATGCAGCCTCACCAGCGCCTATTAATGCAGCCTACTAGTGCCCATCAATGAATGTTTTCTTGCTTCCATTCATTTGGGAGTCGGGACACAGTCCTCCGTCGCCACTGCGCCTCTGACACTATGTGCGAATGGAGCGGTGGCTGCCTACTGATGCTGAGACTTAGTTGCATGTTGCAGAGAGAAGAGAGTGGGAACACCAGTGACCGAGCACCCCTAGGCAGCAATGCACCCTAGGCGGTTGCCTAGTATGCCTAGTGGTACTGGCAGTTCTATTATAATCTGTCTGGCAGATTAGATGGCATCGGATAGAAACAGAAAGATGGTTCATTTCCATCTGATTGCCCTACAGAGTAGAGTAGAACAGGTTTGTGTCCGCTCTGCATAACGGAGCAGACATGGACCTGTCATCCGCCTGCTCAGCAGGGATCAGCAGAGCAAGCGGATTCCGTTTTTTTTTTTTTTTCTTTTTTTTTTTAAGTGTATTTTGTGCGTGTACTCGAGAGAGGAGCCGGACTGCAGGAGTGGATTCCGTTTAGCGGAGGTGCCCATGTGAAAGACATCTAATGCTGAAGACTTTTTGCAGCTTATCAAAGCAGCTTATTCAGTTCTAACTAAAGAAGCAGCTTGCATATGCTCCAGAATCCCTTCAACCCAAGAGAACAAGTGACTACTAATAGCTAGTTAAACTGTTTGCAAGAGTTCATCAAGCAATTTAAATCATCTGACAATTAACACAAGGTTGCATTACAAATATATGAAGGTTTCCATTGCTGACTTTTTTCTCAATCATACTCCAAAGACATGCTGGTAGGTAAATTGGATCTCGTCCAAATTGGCCCAGTATATATGTATGTGTATGTGTGTATGACTGTGTGTCCCTATTGTGTCATGATCCTACGGGGTAAAAATGACCGCACCAGCCAAGCAGATACTGGCTGGAAAAAGCGCCCAGAGGCGATTCAGTTTGCATGCGTTGCGCTATACAAGTCATTCATTCATTCATTCATATTAGAGACACAAACTGAGAACAAAAATGCAAAGACCTTTCGCTACTGAACCATTCTGTGACTTATTGAAGTCAGACACAGCCAATCATCTAGCATTTTCAGAAGAAGAAGGCGAGCTGCGGCAGGTATACTTTAAGCAAACTCTTTGTAATGGTAGATTGGGAGAATCTGAAGAAGGTGAGCATGGGGTAGGGCAGTGATGGCGAACCTTGGCACCCCAGATGTTTTGGAGCTACATTTCCCATGATGCTCAATTACACTGCAGTGCATGAGCATCATAGGAAATGTAGTTCCAAAACATATGGGGTTCCAAGGTTGGCCATCCCTAGTGTAGGGTCTCATTGAGGTTGATCTTTTTGTGAAAGCTTAATTAAACAAGCTGAAGTTAGAGGTTGAGGAGCTACCATGCAGAGCTGCACCAGATTTGGCACTCTCCAGTTTTAGTAAATCAACCCCATTGTGTTATGGTAGAAAAAGCACCATGGTCCATAATAGACTCCAATCACTAATCAATAATGATCATTATTTGTCCTAAAAAACATTCTTTTTCTCCAACAGGAGCTGGAGAGATCTTAAAATAACAGGAACATGGCTAAAAATAATAATAAATGACCCCTCATGGGGAATGTTAACTGTACTTATTCATTTCTTTATTTACATATTTGTATTATATACATCACCTTGCTCTTAGAATTTTGCTCCTTGCCATTTTTCTTGCTGAATTTTTGCACATTTATTATAAAAATCCTATCTTCTGTAAACTACATGTGCAACACTAAAGCCTGGTACACACGATTGGATTTTCCGCAGACAAAGCGTAGGACTTTTGTCCGAAGGGCGTTGGCCATGAACTTGTCTTGCATACAAACGCAAAGAATTGTTGGCCAACAAACACTAAACTACGTGTTTTTTCAGCTCTTTAGCACCAACCTTTGGGCAACTTCTGCTAATGTTGTGTTATGGTTAGCATTGCTTCTGAGCATGCGTGTTTGTACTTTGGATTTTTGTACACACGATCGGATAATCCGACAACACATATTTGTTGTCGGAAATTTTTAAAGCACACATTTGATGTCGGAAAATCCGACAACAATTGTCATACAAATGGTCGGATTTTCCTACAAAAGCCTGCCATCACACAATTCCCGTCTGAAAATCCGATCGTGTGTACAGGCCTTTAAAGTATCACCATCCAGACATGTTGTACACATGTGCATTAGTTTTCGTCCGAATGCATTTTCATCCAAATTTCTGGGATTTTCGCGTTCGTTTTAACAAACGTTAACGAACGTGCAGAATCCGAAATCCGACTTAAAAAATGCTTTATTTTCTTTTTGTTATTATATATATAGGTAGAAGAATCGATGTGACGGTAACAATAGCGATCTGTGTCCATCGAACCTGCGGTTCAAGGTGCCTAACCTTACTCTATTAGTCCAAGATTAAAAAGATTCAACATTATAGAGACATGAAGATTTGACATAGAGAGAAAAGATTAGACATTATAGAGACATGAAGATTCGACAAATCAGCTAAAGACATACGATCGCCGCGAGCGGACATTTATGGTAAAAAGCTCTGCCCATAGGCTATAGAAGAATTCTAATGTTGGTTGCCTAGTAATAATAATTAATAAATATAATTATTACTAGTCATACAACATTAGAATTATACTATAGCTTGTAGGCGGAGCATTCGACCGGAAATGTACGATCGCGGCGTCGTACAGTTTAGCTGCTTCGTCGAATCTTCTTAGAACATTCGACAGACACCATAAGCCTTCAAATGACAGATTCAACCTTAATTAATTCGGATTTTCTGACAAATGCATGTTTTACTGAAACAAAAACTAATTTCGGGAGTAACTAAATAAATAAAAATTTTCGGATGAAAACTAAATTCCGAAATTAAATATTTCAGTGTGCACGTGTCTATTGAACACCACACCTTAACTATACACTGTAATTATTCAATTATCGCATTTAAGGTAATAATTGTTCATGGTAATCAAAATATGCGTGTCAATGATATAGAGTGGAACCTCGGATTGCGAGTACCGCGGTTAATGAGCATTTCGCAATACGAGCACTGTATTTTTTAAGATCCTAACTCGGTTTGCGAGTGTTGTCTCGCAAAACGAGCAGGATTCTAGCCAAAGCAGTATGCAGTACCACGCTTGGCCTGAGGTGGGGGGCACTGGAGCCGAGCGGTGCTGAGCTTCGTCGACCGGAGCTGATCGGCCCTGTACGGAAATGCATGGAAATGTCCTCAAGCCTTTATGTGTGTTTCCGAGGCTCTCCGGCACCCCCCACCTCTGGCCACATGCAGTATTGCATGCCATTGAAGTCAATGCGGAACAAATTATCTTCGTTTCCATTGATTTCAATGGGGAAACTCGCAAGTACTTTTGATTACAAGCATGGATTATGCTTTTAATCCGAGGTTCCACTACTCAAGGATTGTTGGCTTTAGCACTAACCTCAAGATATTTGTTAACCATAACACTAACTCCATGGAGATAATTGTAAATATCTATAATAACTATTGGACTGCAGGACAATATCATCTAGACAGACTCAACAGCAGTGCTACCGTTAGAATCACCTAAGACCCCTAGTCCTCATAAATTCATAGGTACTTCAGACAAGTCTGTTGGCACTGCAGAGGACTTCACAAGCCATGAAAAAAACTACCATCAACAGGTGTGACTAGAAAATGAATATGCAAAAATCTCAATGAAGAGAGAGACATTTACAATTTAAACAGACACCAGTGTCAATTCAGAAAAGCTAACACAACTGGATGAGGGTCTTTATTTAACAAAAAAAAAAGCTTGGTTATTTCAAAGATTTTAAAATTATAGTTACATGGTTAAAATAAAGTTCCTTATCCTTGTGTTAAAGCTTCATAAGATAAATCTTATCTAATGCAAACCTGTAACATAAGAGCACAAAATCACAATAACAATGAATGACATTCAGTGGAAAATAAAGCCCATTTCATTAGCCCACGGAAACCAGATCCTAAAAATTATTTGCTTTCATTTCAAATTTGCACAGTTTATTAGATTAATAATATCAGCCCTAGGAGACTAGGGAAACGTAATACACTTGCCTACCTTAGATGGAGTTCCCCATTAAAATGATCTACATTCAGAGCAAGTTAAATGAATTTTCTTGTGTTATATGCATTTTAAACGTATTGAGGAACATGCTATCCAACACATATACCATATTTCCCACAAACAATTAAAAATAAAATAAAGCATGTTGTACCTCTTTGACTCGATCAAGTTCCTTCTGCAGCTCCATTATTTTATAAGTACCTATACCCACTCCAACCAATGCCAGGAGAACCAGAAGAAAAACGATGAAGAGATACAAGCAAGTTCCATCTTTGCGCCTCTTCTTCCTGAAGTCTGGAAAAGGTGGTAGAGGTGGTGGGTACATGGATGCATGGGTCAAAACTGGTGGTCTTTGAGCTTGGTTTGTCCAGAAGACTGGATAGCCCATGGGTTGCTGCATATGGTCCATCTTGGCTGTTGCTGATGTAAATGAGTCTCTGTAACTCAAGCAAGCATGTACTATATATTTCACAAGAGGAAGAAGAAACTGTGGTTCCCTTTCTCACTTTCAGCAACTATATAGGATTAATATTGTTGCTCCCCGCCTTCTCACAGCTCATAAGTGTTCCACCTACTCGTCACCACTGTTCTTTCCTTTCATATACAAGACTACAGAAATACAACATCCTTTTGATTTGTACTGCGCAAATTATTAATGTAGGATGTAGAAGCCATATAAGCCAGTTTGTCAGTCCACAACAATAAACTAACAGTCCAAACAATGCTGTGGGTGACTGACTTATGCAGTTTGGTTTTTAGCTGATTTAATTGATCATATAATAGAAAGGTGCATACATTTCATTTTTTTATTTATTTTTTATTTTTAACAAAATACCTAACCTAATACTTACCGTAATTTTTCTTTCCTGGTGGACTCCATGGCAACCTACGTGTGGGTTAACACCACCCTCTCCAATGCTATAGGATGCCATTCCCATAAGTTTAAGCTCACAGCCAGAGACTGTGATCCGTAACTAGCCAACTCTTGACCGATGTCTGGGAACTCCATCTGCCATGGAGTCCATCAGGGAAGGAAAATTATGTTAAGTATTTGATAGAAAAGCTTTTGTTTTCCTGGTGCTCTGAATGTGGGCAATCTCTTGATCCTCATGAAACACCGACGTGACTTTAGGATTTGAATCAAGTATGGGTAATGGCACCACCCTGTCCGGAAAGAAAGTAAAGAACGGTTCTTTATGGCTGAAGGCCCCGATCTCTGATACCCTCCTGGCCGACGTGATGGCTACGAGGAAGGTGACTTTTGCGGAGAGATCTTTAATAGGAGACTGGTTGGTTTCCTTGACATTAAGACCTGAGAGTGAGTCAAGAACAAGGGGGAGATCCCACTTGGGGAACCTCAGCCTCCTCTGGGGCTTGAGTCTTGCCACCCCTCTGAAGAATTGGCAGACCAGAGGGTGAACGGCCCATGGTACTCTGGAGAAGGCTGACAGGGCTCAGATTTCTCCCATAGACTCTATTCGTGCTTGCCCTTCTTGAACTCATGTGAGTGAAAATTACACCTAACGCACAGCCAAGGGTTTGCAGCCTCTCCCTCTCAAGAACCAGACTATCAGTCTCAATAGCCCTGGGCAAGGGTAAGAGGTGCCAAGTCTAAAAAGCTGAGCTGGGTCAGGAGGGTAGACCATGGCCTGTTTGGGCAGTAAGGAGCTATTACCACCATCTCGTCGGCTTCTGCTCTGAGTTTCTGCATAAATCTGAGGATTACTGGGAATGGGGGAAAGGCATATGCCCTGCTAAAGCTCCACTGATCTGTCAGGGCATCCACTCCGAAGGTGGGCTGCAATGGCCCTGGTTGTAATACTTATTGATCTTGAAATTGCAGGGGTATGCGAACAGGTCCACTTCGGGATCGGCTACCAAGGACAAAATCCACCTGAACGTCTCCGGGTGAAGTGACTATTCGTTGTTGTCTAGTTGTACGCGAGACAGGAAGTCCACCTGGACATTCTGGGCTCCGGCAACGAAAACTGCAGGGATATTGGCCAGGTTCTTCTGGGCCCATGACATGATAGGCTTGACTTTTTGCAGAAAATTGGAGCTCCAAGTCCCCCCTTGTCTCTTCACATAGGAGACTGCTGTAGTGTTGTCCATTCTCAATAAAATTGATTCCCCTTTCAGGAGATGACTGAGGGCCTGAAAGGCACCCAGGCTCCAGGACGTTCAAGCCCAGATTGTGGAGACGGGCATACCACCTGCCTTGTGCCAGCTATGACCTGCAATGAGCTCCCCATCCGGCACCGCTGACCATGACCCACAAGACGGGGGCGATGTAGCCACCAGAAGAGTGTCATGACTGTCGTTATGCAAATTAGTTGGTTGCTGTCTCCTGATTCCCATTGATGCTGCAGCCAGAACAGTACTGAATTGTGAGAGGAGTCAGGTGTGTGTTTAGGGATGAAGGTGGGAACAGTTTGTGGGGTGTTTTATATCTTAAGGCAGGGAATGCTTTAAGGCTAAAAAACAGTTAGACTTTGGAACCAATTTAAAGGGACTTTTTTCAGGCAAAGCCGGATTACTCACAGGTGACATATACATTTGCCTGGGGGCCCATACACATACTGTAGAAATGTTAGCTTATGCTGTGTGATCAGCTGACTTTTTTTATGTTTACCAAAAGTGATTTGAGTGGATCACTTCTGCCTGCATTCTGCCACCTGCCTGCTTCCAGCTCTTCTCTTTGACTCCTAAGTGTTGCCCTTCCAGCAAACTTCAGGATTCAAGTATGGGAACAAGACTGGAACAAGATTATATTACAACGTGAAATGCATTGGATTAGACGCTACCACACCCCCTGATCTCAATGAGGCTGAAAGCTTTAGGCTATTTCTAGATGGCTTTCTGGGAAAACTGATTAAAATCATTTTGTTCCTACTCAGGATTTATGGCTACTCCATCCTACTGGTGTATTCTGTGGCCTTTTTTTCCTTTTTTATTTGATCCATCTAAGATTTACCTCCTGCAGTCTTTCTATTTTTGGTTTGTGGCTATGGGTGGAGACTATCCAAAGTTAATGTATGGGGGTTTTATATATTTTTTTAATTTGTATAAATTTGTGATGTATGCCTGCATATGCCCCGGGCATATTTTCATGTAATCTACAAAAGCATTCTGTATATATTTCTTTGTGTATTTAATTTTCTATCATTATGTTTTCTTTGAAGGGATTGTGGCTTTTCTTCATCTGGACTATCCATACACATACCACTGTCATCACAACATGCCTGGCACACCCAAGCCCCCTGGCTCTGGTGAGGGCACTCCTTCCTCCCATTCGGTCTGGCTGTTCTTATCGCCTTCTGCTGGATGGAGGGATTTATTTTGTGTCAGGGTTTTTAGTTTTTTCCTTTTTAGGTGTGTTTTTTTCATTTTTTATATTTTATGTTCTTGCTTTTGCAAATGGACATTGAAGATATGGCCTATCTCTCTTTGCCCCTAGGGGCCTTCACCCAGTCAGGAATTGCCAATCGTTTTTTCGGCAGGAGGACCTCAAGGTCCTCATACCATTCTGATATTTGCCCTTACGCCACCACTTGGTGGTTGTTTTGGCTTTGAATCCCACTGCCGCTTTTATTTTTTATTTTTTATTAAATACCACCAAAAGACAGTTTTATCTGTCTCCAAAAAAACATAAAAATGTATTTGGGTACAGTGTTGCATGCCTGAGTAATTGTAACTCAAATTGTGACAGCGTTGAAGGCTGAAAATTGCCTGGACTGGAGTCACAGTGCTACCTTTGTGAGCCCACAGGCGAGTGGGTGAAAGGGGATCCCCCAGAGCGTGTAATCTAAGGGCCAGCCGGTATCCTGCCAGGGACCCCCTCACGAGGGTTTGGGCTTAGCTGCGTAGCAGATCTGTGACAACTGGAAGGGGGTGAAAGTGCCCAGACTTGAAGTGGTTAACTAAGTTCCCCTCCAATGTTTTATGTTTCACCATTTCATCGCTATCCCAGAATTTTAAAACTGATGGGTTATGATATTTCCTAAAGTGAGTTTTTGAAAACCTGTTCTAACATTATACATATGCTCTATTAATCTTTTCTTTAAAACCCTAGTGGTCCTACCTATATACTGCAGGCCACATGGGCACTGCAATAAATAAACTAGGTGTGCTGAAAGACAAGAATACATTTCATTATTTCATTCCTTTCTCCTTTTTACATTATTCCTTGTCCTGTTACATGCTTGGCACCTCCCACATTCATAAAAACCTTTTCATTAAAATCATAATTTATTTTTTCTTAAGGTGGATGAAGGCCCATTTTTAGTGCTTCCTCTTGTATAATTATCAAATAAAGTTTAGCACACATGTTCACTAACCAAACATCCTCTGATAGTTTAATCTTTTCCAGACAAATTAGAAATTGTTTAGTGTCCTCTTAAGTAAGCTTTTTTATCCCAAAATAACTATTGCTGGAAAAGATTTAAATATTACAAGATTTATGGTTAGTGACTGCGGATGTGTGCTCACTTTATATGATAATTACACTTGAGAAGGCACTAGGAGCAATAAAATGGGCCCTTGGGAAAAGAGATATCCCAAAGATAGAAAATAAATGTATTGTTTACTTTGACACACAAATGTTTTTGGAATAAAGGGGATTTTTTGTTGGTCATATGACAGGGACAGCTATGGGAGCCAGATTTGCCATGTGCATATCAAATATATTGGCTAATAGGAGGGGATGAATAGTTTTAAATTATATTTTTATGGGTGCTTTATAGATATTGTTTTTAGAGTCAGAACCCTCTTTATTTATTAGCTTGTTTTAAAAGAGTTTGAAATCTTATATGTCATATATCTTGAGGAACTTGACTGGCCTGCACAGAGTCCTCACCTCAAGCCGATAGAACACCTTTTGGGATGGATTAGGGCAGAGACTGTGAGCCAGGCCTTCTCGCCCAACATCAGTTCCTGACCTCACAAATGTGCTTCTGGAAGAATGGTCAAACATTCCCATAGACACACTCCTAAACTTTGTGGACAGTCTTCCCAGAAGAGTTGAAGCTGTTATAGCTGTAAAGGGTGGGCCAACTCAATATTGAACCCTACAGACTAAGACTGTGGTGCCATTAAAGTTCATGTGCGTGTAAAGGGAGGTATCCCAATATTTTTGACAATATAGAGGTAGATTCAGATAAAATGGTCTATCTGTCCGCCCGGCATAACGTATCTCAGATACGTTACGCCGCCGTAATTTAGGACGCAAGTTCTGTATTCAGAAACAACTTGCGCCCTTAGTTACGGCGGCGTAACGTATCTGTGTCGGCGTAAGCCCGCCTAATTCAAATGTGGATGATGTGGGCATGTTTTATGTATATTAACTGTGACCCCGTGCACTTGACGTTTTTTACAAACGGCACATGCGCTGTTCGTGAAAAAATCCCAGTGCGCATGCTCGAAATTCCGCCGCAAATCGTCCTTGCTTTCAACGTGAGCGTAAATTAGGTCCAGCCCTATTCGCGAACGACTTACGCAAACAACGTAAAATTTTCAATACTCGACGCGGGAACAACGGCCATACTTAACATAGGATACGCCTCATATAGCAGGGCTAACTATACGCCGAAAAAAGCCTAACGTAAATGACGTAAGAAAATGCGCCGGCCGGACATACATTTCTGAATCGGCGTATCTAGCTCATTTGCATATTCCTCGCGTAAATCTATGGAAGCGCCACCTAGCGGCCAGCGTAAATATGCAGCCTAAGATACGACGGTGTAAAACACTTATACCGGTCGGATCTTAGGGAAATCTATGCGTAACTGATTCTATGAATCAGGCGCATAGATACGACCGGCCGGACTCAGAGATACGACGGCGTATCTGGAGATACGCCGTTGTATCTTCTCTCTGAATCTACCCCATAGTGTGTGTGTGTGTATATATATATCTCTATATATATATATTGTAATAGTGAGAGTCCCTGTCACTATGAAAAGGGAGCAAAAATGGACACAGAGTCTGCATGTCAGCGGACTGCAGAACTACACGGCATAGTTTTGAAACGGTAAAGCACCAGTCAAGCAATGGCTCAGGAGAGCATGAGTCTGCATCAGTATACCAGCCCTGCGTTTTCTGCAAACATATCGGTTGTCACCCCTGGCAACAGTGGCAAGAAGTTTGTGTGGCCTGCAAGGGGTACCAATGAGCATGAGGAAAGTAAAGATGTGTATTATGGCCGCTTATGTGAAGTAGTCATCCCAGGAAGGACACAACAGTCTGTAACCACCATGAGGTGTAGCCAACCATCTTTGGAGTGCTGGTCTGCTGTTAACCCTAGCAACAGGAATCCTGTGTTACATGCAGGGGGTGTTGGTGGGTCTGGAAAGGCTGCAGTGTTTCTCCATGACCACATGAAAGATTGAGCCTATGGAGACACCACAGATAAGAGACAACGCACTCAAATGAAGGCTATGACAACGGCTACAGGAATTGGTAAGACTGTTGCAGTTTATGGGACAGAACCCAATGAAGCGAAAGTGTTTTCAGCGGGGAGATCCGCAGTACAGGTGGACTTGCTACAGTGTGCTACCCAGAGTAGGGGGGAGGCACAGGGTAAAGCAGGACTAAAGACGATAAAGGACATGGGGACTCTGTATGTGCCTGGTGGAATCCAGCAGAGTGCTGGAAGAACTGTACTAGGGGTGACCAAAGAAAACCGTATACCATGTTCCCTAGTGACAGAGACAGGTGCTGTGGGGTTGCCCAGCGAAACCTCCCAGAAGCCCACAGTGTTGGAGCGGAGGGTTTCCCAGGTCAGCGGTAGAGCAGCTCAAGTGGGTAAGGGACTATCCACAATAGCCACAGCTATGTCTAAGTGTCATGATGATTCTCTAAATGTTGAGAAATGTATTTCTGGAAATGTCCTATTTGAGAATAATATTGGTGATATGTTTACTAAAAAGGATGGGAGTAGGATATCTTCCATGACCACCAGAGGCAGAGCTGCAGGGTTGTCCTTGGAAACCTCCCGGGATCTCCCTGTGTTGGAACTGGAGGTTGTCCAGGACCGCTCTGGCACTACTCTGGGGGAACAAGGAGGCACTGCACCACACAATGAGAGTGTGTGGGTGCAGACCACCCGCCTGGTATGTGACCAATTTGGTGAAAAATGTATTCATCCTGTAAAAGCTAGTAGTGTAAAGCGGGATGTGATGGTAGCGCCACCAGAACAATCTGGTCAAAATAGTGTATTGCACCCTGCGGTTTGTGGCGAAGCATCGTCCCAATGTGACATAAGTGAAACTGTGCTTGTACAATGTGATGCGTATAGAGATATCAAATGTACTGTATTGGGTAATGAGTCCCAGGTTCCTTTGGTGCCTCTTGGAATAGGTGATGCAGCGCTGCAGAGTGCCTGTCAGGGAAGTACCACTGACTGGGACAGCTGGGCCAAACAATTGATAGCCATGCTGGATAAGGCTTGGTTACATAACACAGATGTGGACATAACACCCCCTATGCCCAACGGAGGGACTGCAGGGTGGCCAGTGACCAAGGGCGTGTTGGCCCCTGCAGAGATTGATTCCCTCCAGTCAGAAGGGACGGTTAAGGGCGCATGCATGGCAGTTGTGTTATCCGCAGCCCAACCGTCGGAAAATAGTGAGCGCAAAAATGGCAATGTGACTTATGACCTGCAGCGGCTCACTGATGCTGTGACAGAAGGGATAAATGTGAGATGTACATCTGACGGCGCTCCAGTTGAGCACCAGGCTGTGAAGACCGATACCGCCAGTTCGGTGGAGGTCGCTATAAATGTCCCTATCTTTCCAGCTTCAGTGGATGGGCCCCTCCACATCATCGATAACGGAAAAGTCCCTAGAAAGGTCTTGTATGTAGACGTGGGTCGCATTAAGATGACTAAAGTTTTGTTGAAAATGCTTGAAGTTCAAAAAGCACATCTGCTGTACACTTGGGTGTCTCCACCGTGGTCGGACAAGGTAGTACTGCGTAGTACCAGTAGGTGGAGCCAAGTAGTACAGGCTATGCTTGATGTTAATCACAAGAGGAACTGGTTGGTACCATATTTGTTAGCAGTGTGGCAAATGGTCTCAAGGTTCTCTGAGAGGGTGCTTCCAGTTACCGGTTTGGATGGAAGGAGCTCAGGAGAACGTTTGAAAACATCAGAAGTCTCTCTGCCTGATGTGGTGACTGGGAAAATATCTGCTGATGCAATCCAAAGTGCGGCTGAGCAGTGGTCAGTAGAGGGCACGGACACTGCCTCACCCACTAGACTTCACATGAAGGAAGGGAGCGGAATGGACGTGGCAGTAGCAGAGATTTTTCCTGTCATTCGCACAAAGGTACAAATTAAAGTACCCGGAGACACTCTGGGAGAAAGTGCTGAAGGAATTGGGTTCTACAGCAAGGTAATGCAAACACCAGTTGGCATTGTCGCCATAGGGAATGATTTGTGCTTGGGTCAGTGTCATTTGTTAGGACAGCCGCCCATAAAGCATTGGACAGCAAGTGAGGTGGAGCTTGGTGATGGTTCTGTGGAGCATAGCCACTTGCCTATGTGTGGTCTCTCCTCAGGACGGGTCCTAACAAATTCTGAACAAAGCACTGATGGTATCGGAAGTTGGGATATCAAAATTGGTGATCTGCTAATGGTCGGGACTGCTAACAAGGGTTTAATTGCCATGGGTAACCTCGGACAAGTTGTCAAACCTAAAAAACCTGTTGTAATGGGAAAATCTGGTGTCGCTGAGGGAAAAGGTGGTTTCCCCATCAGGCGAAGTATTAGGAACAGGTTCCCTATATGAAGAAAGTGAGGGTATCAGGAAAGGCAGTGTTCCCCTGAGAAAAGCAAATAAGCCCAGGAACCTCAGAAGAGGGAGAAAGCGTAGGATAGAAAAAAGTGGGATCCCATGGAGAGTCAGGGTACTTACCTGGAAGCGCACCTGAAAAAAGGGTTGGGCCTACGACGTGTGCTGGTGTTCCGCCCCCTTCGGGTTCGAAACAAAGGGGGGGATATGTAATAGTGAGAGTCCCTGTCACTATGAAAAGGGAGCAAAAATGGACACAGAGGGCCGGATTCATGTAGCTCAGTGGATCTTTAGATCCGCTAGATCTACCTGGTTTACGATCCGCCGGTGCAATTTAGCAAGGCTAGTGCATGATTCATAAAGCACTTACCTCGCAAATTGCACCGTTGGATCGTAACTCCCCCCGGCGGAATGCAAATTCCGCAGCTAGGGGGAGTGTACAATTTAAATCAGGCGCGTTCCCGCGCCGATTTAACTGAGCATGCGCAGCCGGCGAAAAAGCCCAGTGCGCATGCTCCAAATGACGTCGCTAGGACGTCATTGTTAGCGGCGGGTACGTCAATTGCGGCCATCGGGATTCCCGATCGACTTACGCAAACGACGTAAAAAATTAAAAAATCGGCACGGGAACGTCGGCCATACTTAACATTAGCTACCCCTCATATTAGCAGGTGTAGCTATCCGCCGGAAAAAGCCGAACGCAAACGACGTTGAAAAAGAGCGACGGGCGGGCGTACGGACGTGAATTGGCGGTTCTCCTCATTTGCATATGCGACGTGTAAAAAAAAGCGACGACACCTAGCGGCCGGCGGGAGATTGCAGCCTAAGATTCGACTGGTGTAAGTCACTTACACCAGTCGGATCTAAGGGAGATCTATGCGGAACCGATTCTTATGAATCAGTCGCATAGCTCCGACCGTGGGATCTCACAGATCAGACCGTCGGGTCTCACAGATACGACGGCGGATCAGGAGATCCGCCGGCGTATCTATTGATGAATCTGGCCCAGAGTCTGCATGTCAGCGGACTGCAGAACTACACGGCATAGTTTTGAAACGGAGAAAACGGTTTTGGCAGCTTTCTCCAGGTTTTTCTAAGCTTGGATGGGGCTGTGTAGTTTGGAGATCCTGCAGAGACTTGGGCGGGATGGGATCTTCAACCCTGTGTCCAGGTCTTGTGAATAACCAACAGGTTATGTACCCAGGTGCATATAATGAGGGACTGGTGAGAGCAGAGGGAAAGGAAGGTGGAGTGTGTGCAGCTGGCTGCTGGTTCAACACAGTGTGTGTGGAAAGCTGTCTGCCCTGGAAGACTACATCCCTGGTGTGGGGGGGACTTTGCGCCTGGCGGACTGGGAAGGCTGGTAGACCTGAGGTGGCTAGCGAGTCCAAGGGGGCTGGAGGAAGTCCGGAAGTCTGGGAGACAGGAGGCTGGAGAATCCTGTTGAGGCCAGGAGTGGGCCAGGTATAGCAGGTACTGCAAGGCTGAGTGAGCCTGGGAGCCAGGAGGCTTGGTATTTTTGTTTCTATGAACATTACTGGAGAAGAACCCCTGCGTGGGAATCCTGTGTGTGAACTGTTATTTTGTGCTTTTAAATAAAAATGGGCTGCCATGCCCTCAAACCTAACATCTGACTGCTGTGGACTCGCTGAAAAACGCATTTACCATTGAGTTAAACCCCCAATGTTTACAATATATATATATCTATATATAGATATACATATATATATATATATATATATATATATATATAGATAGATAGATAGATAGATAGAGAGAGAGAGAGAGAGAGATAGAGATATATATATATAAATAAATATAAATATATATATGTATATACTGTATCTATATATACAGTATATCTATAGATCTATCTATCTATCTATCTATCTATAAACACATACACACACACACCCCTTTCTCTGTAGACTCGGGGAAGACCATGGGCGGGTTTTCTGCTACAGTTTCTCACAGTTGCCAGTAATCTAGTGTGAAGTTTTTTTTCCTCTCTCATTTTGCTTGACCTAGTTAGATAATAGAAACACATGGGCTTTTTCAATAATGCTTATTCAGACCCTCGTTTGTCATTTACCCAATATTACATTATCTTTTTTGCTGTACACGTAAACACAAATGCATTTCATAGCCAATATATGCAAATATATATTTTTGACATTTATGATTATTAGAATACTTATATTTATTTAAATAAGCAATTGCACAACTATCACCCCAAGTATGAAGAGAAAATAATTGCCTCATGAGATCCAATGTCAGACAGGATCATGTCTGGAAAGTTTTAGGCATTTATTAAAATTTTTGCTGATAAAGCAGAGATACATTAAAATGCTGCATGAAACACTACTGCCTCATGGTCAGCAATGGGAAGACTGATGACATACACTGAATTGTGGGTGTACATGTCAAGTAAAATAGAGAATGAGCAAGTTTGTGGGCAATAAAAGCAATGCATAGAATACTGTATATAGCCAGTTTCAATGGTGTCCATATACAGGATTTAATATAAAAACGAGCAAACTATGTTTGTTCTTGGCTAACGATATGGTTAGAAAGATGTGATCTATTGAGGTGTAAGTGTCATTAGTTACCGTATGTTCAGTTAGCATAGTGTATTTAGTAAAGCTTCAAACACAAAGGGAACCATGGTGTAACACAGTGGCTGCAGTGGAGTCACACTGCATTCTATGGTGACCCGAAAATAAACTTTACAAATATGGGTGAATGTTTGTATGTGTCCAAATATTTTTTGGACATCCGACTAGCAACAGTATAACAGTATACAGTAGGGTTCAATAATACACTATATTACCAAAAGTATTGGGATGCAAGCCTTACACACACATGAATTTTATTGGCATCTCAGTCTTAAGCCCCATACACACTATCAGTTTTCCTGCAGGTTTTTGTCTGCAGGTTTTCCAAAACCATCTAATATGAGGTCAAACCTTAAGGCCTCGTACACACGACCGAATTCGTATGCAATCAGGCAGGCCCTTGCACTACACGGTTTTGGTAAACCTGAAGACAAAAACCTGCAGGAAAACTGATAGTGTGTATGGGGCTTCTGTCTGTAGGGTTCTATATTGAGTTGGCCCACCCTTTACAGCTCAAGGTTTAGGAGTGTGTCTATTGGAATGTTTGACCATTCTTCCAGAAGCGCATTTATGAGGTCAGGCACTGATGTTGAATGAGAAGGCCAGGCTCGCAGTCTCCGCTCTAATTTATCCTAAAGGTGTTCTATTGGATTGAGGTCAGAACTCTGTGCAGGCCAGTCAAGTTTCTCTATCCCAAACTCGCTTATCCATGTCTTTATGGACCTTGTTTGTGCACTGGTGAGCAGTCATGTTGGAACAGGAAGGGGCCATCTCCTGTTCCTACAAAGTTGGGAGCATAAAATTATTCAAAATGTCTTGAGTGAGTGTGAGTGAGTGAGAAACTTACATAGCGCAACACATGTGAACTGAATCGCCTCTGGGCGCTTAGGTATCCATTCACCTAGGCCCTCAGAAGAGATGGGTTTTGATCTTTCTCCTGAAGGCTAGGTGGTTTACCTCCAACCGGATGCTGGTTGGTAGAGCATTCCTTAGTCTGGGTCCTTGGACAGCAAATCTTCGTTCTCCTTTGGACTTGTATCTGGTTTTGGGTATCTGAAGTAGATTTTGGTCGGTGGATCGCAGAACGCGATTGGGGTTGTGAGCTTTTAGTTTTTCGCATAGATATTGAGGGGCATTTCCCAGAATACACTTATGCGTTAGACAAAGTGCCTTGAAAGTGATTCTGTCTTTTACTGGCAACCAATGAAGGGATCTCAGTGAAGGTGAGATTGATTCCCATGTTTTTTCCCAGTCACAAGTCGCGCGGCCGTATTTTGAACGACTTGCAGACGAGTGATTTGGTACTTTGGGAGTCCGAGATAGAGGGCATTTTCATAGTCGAGTCTGGAGTTGATAATTGTTCCTACCACAACTGCTATGCCTTCTTTTGGAATAAAGGGAGTGAGTCTGTGTAGTAGGCGCAGCAGTAGGTGCGATCCGCTGACTACTGACCCTATTTGTGCATCCATTGTCATGTTGGTGTCGAAGATGACTCTGAGACTTTTGACTTTGGTGCTAGGGGTGATGATTTGACCCAGAATGGGCGGGGGTGTCCATGATGTTGCGGGATGATTCTTTCGATTGGCGTGAAACAGGAGTTCTGTTTTTGAGCCGTTGAGTTTAAGATAACTCTTTGTCATCCAATTTTCTATCAAAGTAAGGCATTTCTCTGGTCCGAGATAATGATCCTTTTTGTTGCAGATGCGGAAATATAGTTGTGTGTCATCTGCATAAGAGTGGTATAGTAACTTCTGGTTACTGATGATTTCAAAGAGAGGGCGGAGATAGATATTGAACAGAACAGGCGAGAGAGGGGGTCCCCGGGGGACTCAGAAGTGAAAGGGCCCAATTTCACTATTTGTGATCGGTTTTCCAAGAAGGAGGAAAACCAAGATAAATCACATTCCGCAACTCTGGCTACTTCAACTAGCCGCGTCAGCAATAATTCGTGGTCTACCGTATAAAAAGCTGCGCTATGGTCCAACAGTACTAGAAGAGACGATTCTCCTTCATCTGCTGCCTCGAGAACGTCGTCCCATATTTTGAGCAGTGCTGTTTCTGTCCCGTGACCAGGACGGAAACCGGACTGGAATGGATCGAGTAATTTATGGGTGTCTAAATGATGTTGTAACTGTTGTAAAACTTCTTTCTCCATTACCTTGGAGAAGACATTTAGGCCAGTTATGGGTCGACGGTGGTTTGTGTCTTTGGGGTCAAGGGTGTTTTTTTTTAGAATTGGTTTGATTATACCTTGTTTCAGCAAGGTTGGCACCATGCCCTTCTTGAATAATTGGTTTATGAGCTAAATGATAGCTGGTGCCAGAATATCGGCACATTCTTTCAGCAGTTTCGTGGGGATGATATCATTGGGCGCTGTGCTATTTCACAGAGTCCCGATGATATTTTTACTGGCATCGATGGAAATGGGTTTTAGAGTGAAATTAGATGATTGCGGCGAAATTATGTGGGTATTATGTTTATGATGGGGGGGGGGGTTGATGAAGGTTCTATTTTGCTGAATACTTTCACAGATTTTTTCAATTTTATTAATGAAATAATCCGATAATTTGTTGCAAAATTATTGTGAATCAGAATTTGGGGCTTCTAGACAGACTGGGTTCATGGTCTTGGTGACTAGATTAAAGAGTTTGCGGGGGCAGTTTAGGGTATTAGTGATGATATTGGAAAAATGATTTTTTTTGGGCTATAAAGATTTCTTTATGGTATTTCTTAGTTATTACCTTATAAATAGTGTGGTTTTCCACTGAAGAGCTTATTTTCCAGGCTGCTTCAGCTCTTCTGCGTTCTTGCTTTAGCAACGACAGCTGGTCGTTAAACCAACTGGAGTTTTTCCGGTTGCAAGTTTTGCGTTCTGGCGCTACTAAGTCGGCTGACTGTAGTGGAGCTTTGTTGATGGTGTCAAGTGTTTCTGTGGTTGTTTGATGTTGTTGGATTGTTTTTATTTTTTTCCCTAATGTAGTTTGGAACAGTTCCGAATGGAGCTTCTTCTGAGATCTGGTCCAGTGTGTTGTCACCGGTTTCAATGTTTTTTTTGAGGGGGCATTTTTAATAATTAAGAATTTAATTGCATGGTGATCTGTTCATGGTTGCGGCTCATTTTCCAGACTATTTATTTCCAAATCTTGTCTGAAAATGAGATCGAGCGTGTGACCTGAAGTATGTGTGGGCCCACATACTAGTTGCTGCAGACCTAATCCTTCCAAATGGTCAATGCAGGCGTCGGCGACTGGGTCCTGTGAGGAGTTGGCCAAGAGGTTGAAATCCCAGAGCAGCAGGAGGTGTTTGGTGTTTAGGGTATAGGTGGAGATGTACTCTGTCAATGACACGAGAAGGTGCGTTTTTGGGCCCGGTGGTCTACAGCAGAGTAATATGTGGGCGGTGTCCTGGGGATTTGTTTGCAGTTGCAGAGTGAGGGTTTCCATGAAAGGAAGTGAGTTCTGAAGGTCTGGTTTAGTGATCAAGAGGTGAGTCTTGTGGATCACCGCCAGGTCTCCTCCTCTTTGCCCCACTCTGTTTTCTGTTAGAATGCGATAATTCTCTGGCACCAGTTCTCCTAGAATGGTGTTACAGTCAGCTGTTAGCCAGCTTTCTGTGATAAAGAGGCAGTCTAAATCGTGTTCTAGGATGAAATCATGGATTTCTTGTCTGTGTTTTACTGACGATCTTGTATTGACCAAAGCGCATGATATGTGCTTAGGTTGGGGTGAATGCGTGTAATTTTTGGCTGTCGATCGTCGATTGATCTTTAACAGTTGCTCATTCCTTAGAGCTTTTTTGGTGACGGCTAATAATATTGAGGCGAATGGCTTTAGACCCCAAATGGTTTCTGCAGAGTATGTCATATTAGACATAATCGCAGAGAAACGCCGGTGATGGTGATTATTGATCGGGGAGGTATTCAATGGTGATGGGAAGGAAGATTTTAAAGTGGGAACCCCACTTGCTAAACCATCCCTCCCCGTTTGATCCAGAGGAAGGCAAAAAGAAACCTAGCCGTGCTATGCCAATCTGCAGTGACAGGGAAAAAAAATTCCTTCCTGATCTCTCAAGGGTGTTTGGGAGAGCCCTGGATCAAGGACTAAGTGGTGGTAGTCCCTGGATTTGAAAGTGTTAGAGCTAATGGTGGGGGGGAGGGATATACACACTCCTAGGTGGGGGCCAAATTCCAGCTTTTGGGCTGGGGAAGGGGAGTGGGGGTAAGTCCTAGTGATATCACTGATGCTGGGGTGTAGCAAGATGGCCGCCGACTGGGAATAGGCCCGAGCCGGGGGCTGTGGTGCTGGGTGAAACCAGGTTGTCCGGAGGAGGAGGCTCTGGGGCACCGAGGGGAGGCGAATGGAGATCCTCCTGGGGCAAGGGGGGGTTTAGTGATGTTTTATGGGGGTGATTAGGTGCAAAAGCGCGGCGTGCCGCTAGGCCGCGGCTGAAGCTGCGGACTTTCCTAAACGCGGCCGCCGTGAACTTGCCGCAGGATTGTGCGGGCCACGGTGGGGTTGAGGATGGTGGGAGCTTTGGCGAGAGCTTGCAGGGAGAATGCACCGATCGGGGTTGGGGATGTGAGGGGATGAAGATCCGGCCGATTGATCCCCTATGTTGGGCCGCATCCGTGGCTTATCCTGAAAAGGATGGCCGCACACTTGTCCCAGGGGAGGTGGATAGGCCTGAGAAACAGGGCCTTACCTTGGTGGTGCTTGCAGGAGGAAGAGAAAGGCGAAAAGGGGAGGAAGAGCGCTTTCCCTGGGTCCTGTGCAGGGGAGCTGAGAATCCCTGCCTGGCTGGTGCTAGGAGCCACACGTCCTACTCCTAGGATGCGTGCCGATTACTAGCTAGCACCAGTACTAGCCCTGGGAGTAAGAGCAGACTTGTGATGCAGTCCTGCTCTCTTGGTATGCTGACCCTTAAGAGTTCCCTTCACTGGAACTAAGGGGCCAAGCCCAACCCCTGAAAAACAACCCCACACCATAATCCCCCCTCCACTGAATGATTTGGACCAGTGCCCAAAGCAAGGTCCACAAGCAAGTTTGGGGTGAAGGAATATGACTGACCTGCACAGAGCCCTGACCTCAACCTGATAGAACACCTTTTGGGATGAATTAGAGTGGAGACTGCAAGTCAGGCCTTTTCTTCCAATATCAGTGCCTGACCTCCACAAATGCGCTTCTGGAAGAATGGTCAAACATTCCCATAAACACGCTCCTAAAGTATTTGCCTGTCTCCTGTAATCTCCTCCATGCTCTTGAGACCTTCTGCAAACCTTCTGGCAATGGCATGGAATTGATGTGTGATCCTTGAGGAGTTGGACTGTCTGTGCAACCTCTATAGGCTCCAAGTATTGCCTTATGCCAGGGATATGCAATTAGCAGACCTCCAGCTGTTGCGGAACTACAAGTCCCATGAGGCCTAGCAAGACTCTAACAACCACAAGCATGACACCCAAAGTCAGAGGCATGATGGGATTTCTGGTTTTGCTGGATGTCTGCTAATTGCATATCCCTGCCTTATGTTATCAGTAGTGACACTGACCCTAGCCAAATGCAAAACTAGTGAAAACCAGTCAGAAAAGATGAGTAGGGAACAAAAATGGCAGTGGCCTGTAAAACCATTCCTGTTTTGGAGGTCGTCTCATTGTTGCCCATCTAGTGCACTTGTTTACTTCATTCACACCAAAGCAGCTGAAACTGATTAACCACTTGAGACCCGCGCTATTGACAAAAGACGTCAACAGCGCGGCTCTCAGGTGCCAACTGGACGTCTTTGGACGTCATTTAAAGTGCATTACCCGCGCGCGCTTCTGGGGGCCACGCAGCGGGTAAACACTGTCTCGGCGCATCGCTGGGAAGTCGATGCGTGTACCTGGCGACCGTCGGGTACACGCGATTGGCGGGAACACAGCAGGGACGTGGAGCTCTGTGTGTATAAACACAGAGCTCCACGTGCTGTCAGAGGAGAGGAGACCGATCTGTGTCCCTTGTACATGGGAACACAGCATCGGTCACCTCCCCCAGTCACCCCCCTCCCCCCCACACAGTTAGAACACACCTAGGATACACATTTAACCCCTTCCTCACCCCCTAGTGTTAACCCCTTCACTGCCAGTCACTTTTATACAGTAATTAGTGCATTTTTATAGCACTGATCGCTGTATAAATGTGAATGGTCCCAAATTTGTGTCAAAAGTGTCCGATACGTCCATCGCAATATCGCAGTCCCAATAAAAATCGCAGATCGCCGCCATTACTAGTAAAAAAAAAACATAATTCTGTCCCCTATTTTGTAGGCGCTATAACTTTTGCGCAAACCAGCCGCTTATTGCGATTTTTTGTTTTGTTTTGTTTTTTACAAAAATACGTCGAAAAATACGTATCGGCCTTAACTGAGAAAAAAATAATATATTTTTTTTTAAAAAAATTGGGATATTTATTATAGCAACAAGTAAAAAATATATATATATTTTTTAAATTAACGGTGAATGTGATTCTGCGCAACGTATCTCACAAATAGTGACACACACAAATATAATAACCCCAAATGGAGTAATGTGATAAATAATAAATACCTAAACTGAAATATTATAATAAGGAAAATATCACACTCAGAAATGGCATAAATATAACCAACACGTGCAATCAAGTCCAATGAATGAAGCAGTCCAGCCAAATATGCTGGATAAGTGATGTGCCACAAAAAGTCCAAAGATCAGTGATAAATAAATATTGTGCCAAAGGAAAATCCAAAAGTCAATAATAACTAAATATAGCCAAATATGGATGCTTGATATTACTGAATACGATGAAATAGTAATAATAGTGTTGGCAAGCAGATATTAAACGAATCCTTCCCTGGGCTCACTAGCCTCTTACCTCCAGACAGATGTAAATAGGCATCCAGTATATCCCACACTAGTGGTCCTCTATGGATAACTCCAATCCGTCCGCCCCCTCAGCTGACAGTCAGTCTCCTATAAAGTTTCACACAGCACTCGGCCGCAGATGGGAAACAAAGAGAACAGAAGGAGGGACTCCAATAGTGAAGTATAGTAAACCAGGAGGATTTTAATAAAAGAAAAATCTGTGCTTACATCAAAATAGATAAAACAGGTGCAGCAGAAATAAAAACGAGCGGCGTTCCACAACGCCGGCTTACGTCACTCCAGGTGTACGTCCCGTCCAATCCCTACGCGTTACGACACGAGATCACGTGTCTTCATCTGGGGTAAACCAACTGACCTCTTGCACATATGTGCTACTACGGTGGAAAAGAAGGATTCCTGCATGTTTCTTCATAAAGAATGCGCCCACACCTGACAACTATAGACACCAAAAGCTGTTGTTTCTCCCCGGAAATACCCCTGTACCCTCAGGGGAAGGTGAGTTTGATACCTGGATAGACCAAGCTGTACAGGTGATAGAGGAACAGGAATTAGCTGACTACATAAAGAGACAGAGAAAATAAATCCCCTGATGAAGCTTTGTGGGTAGTGTTGTAACACGCGGGGCGGAGCAAGATGACGTCAAGAGCAGAAACGGCAAGCTGTGTTCCAGAGTGGCCTAGCAGTATTGTTACCTATTGAGTATATGCGGATTTGCTGTATTATTCATGTAAATGCAATTTTAATACATTTTGGGAGAATTTCAACGTACTACACCATGACAACTCTCTTTTTCTCTTTATCAGATGTGAGAGACACTTTATATGAATAGGTAGCAGTGGGACCCCGTCCTCCTAAAGGGGCATACACCATAGTAATTTCAAGGTGACCAAGAGGGAAGAGATAACATAGATTGCTGGAGTATTTATCATGTGTGTATGCAAGCACCTAATGACCTAAAAGAATTTGGGTCATATTTGTAAGATTACAGCAGTGTTGAATACAAGTGTACAAATTTTCTAAGTAATCTTTAAGCCGATGTGGCGAACTGGAGTTGCTGGTACAGTACATGAACTTTATATTGTTTTTAAAGTGTTTTTAAAGTGTATTTGTAGCACTGGACTTGTGGGCACAAAATACAACACAAATGCATACATTTTAACCAATTGCTTATCGGGCCACAATACTTTTACTGCGGGTGTGTAGCACGGGCAGGTTGGATCACGTACTAGATCCCATCTATCCCAACTCGATCCCATAATCGCCGTGCCCACCGGACACAGCGCATTGCGGATCCCGGTACCAATGACCATGTGATCACATGATAACAATGACAACAAAGCTGTTATAAATGAATTTATTCATTTTCAAATGTATATATACTAAGGTTGCACCGATACCGTTTTTTTAAGAGTACGAGTACTGATACTTTTCCTCAAGTATTCACGATACCAATTACTGATACCTATTTTGACATTTATTTATTTTTTACTTTTTTTTTAACACTGTACCTTTTAACATTTTTTAAAGGGGGTGTTATTGTTTAGGGTGGAGAGGGGTGTTATTGTTTAGGTTGGAGAGGTAGTATTGTTTAGGGTGGGGAGGGGTGGTATTGTTTAAGGTTGAGAGGTGGGGAAGGGTGTTATTTTTTAGGGTGGAGAGGTGAGGTGTTAGTGTTTAGGTTGGAGAGGTGGGGAGGAGGTTATTGTTTAGGGTGTAGAGGTGGGGAGGAGGTTATTGTTTAGGGTGGAGAGGTGAGGAGGGGTGTTATTGTTTAGGGTGGAGAGAAGGTTATTGTTTAGGGTGGAGATGTGGGGAGGGGTGTTATTGTTTAGGGTGGAGAGAAGGTTATTGTTTAGGGTGGAGATGTGGGGAGGGGTGTTATTGTTTAGGGTGGAGAGGGGTGTTATTGTTTAGGTTGGAGAGGTAGTATTGTTTAGGGTGGGGAGGGGTGGTATTGTTTAAGGTTGAGAGGTGGGGAAGGGTGTTATTTTTTAGGGTGGAGAGGTGAGGTGTTAGTGTTTAGGGTGGAGAGGTGGGGAGGAGGTTATTGTTTAGGGTGGAGAGGTGAGGAGGGGTGTTATTGTTTAGGGTGGAGAGGTGGGGAGGAGGTTATTGTTTAGGGTGGAGAAGTGGGAAGGGGTGTATCTGTTTGTATATGCAGGAAAGGAGGGGAAGGGGGGGAAATCACTGCACAGGGCACTAAAACACTCAGCACACCTTCTCCCCCCTCTCAAAGAAGTTCTGCAGCAGCTGAGATACTTAGGAAAATCCTGGCTCAGTGCAGGACACACTACTCACCAGGCAGATCTGTCACCTGGCAGCTGTCCACATAGGAGCCAGAGGAGGAGAAGCACATGGAGGACACAAAAAACAAAGCTAAGGGGGATTTTATTGGATATGTTTTATGAAAGTAGAAAATATTGTCTTTCGTTTATATCACAAAAAAAAAAAAATACCACCAAAAGAAAGCTCTATTTGAATGAAAAAAATAAATAATATAAATGTAATTTGCATACAATAGTGCATGACCGCACAACTGGCAGTTAAAGTAGCACAGTGCTGAAAAGCAAAAAATACCCTGGTCATGAAGGGGGTAAAACCTTTCCGAAGCTGAGTGTAATTTTATTTATTATTTATTTATTATATATGACACAGAAGCGTACATACAAATAATATTTTGGTTATTGGTTGTAAATACCACATTGTGTCACAGAAAGTTGGGCATATATTTTGAGTTATTTATTATATATATATTTATAATATTTATTATTTTAAATATTGTTGTGGCAGCATGGCATTGTTTTAGAATATTTTTTCCAGATTAAATCAGCATATATTCAATCCAATTAAGTAGTTCATGCACTACTTTTCAAAAATGCACTGCATTTACGATCTGCGTTTGGGGTGTCGTTAGGGTTATATTGACACCTGCAGCAGACCACAAACCCATTGCGTTTTGAATGCGGTGTGGGAAACGTGCACGGAATGTAGGTTTCTTGCACTGCAATCCAGTGTGAACGAACCCTTAGGGGGGACAATTTATCGTTCATAAGCAAGTGTAGCTCCTAGAACTGATGTAATTTTAGCATAAGGCAGGAAACGGCAGAAACCACAAAAAAGTAGTCAAGTGATCTCAAAGACAACAAAGGAGGAGGTAGAAAGAGTGGCAGTGGCACACGACTGAATCAATCTTATTACCGTATTTTCCGGCGTATAAGACGACTGGGCGTATAAGACGACCCCCTAATTTTCCAGCTAAAACGTTGGTTTTGGGATATACTCACCATATAAGACAACCCCCTTCCTACTAGCCATGCCTCGCCTCAGCTCACTGTGCCATTACATGCCTCAATGTGCCATTACATACCAAACTGTGCCACCATTACACGCCAGACTGTGCCACCATTACATGCCTCACTGTGCCATTACATGCCAGACTGTGCCACCATTACATGCCTCACTGTGCCATTGCATGTCTCGATGATCCCTTACCTTATCCCTGACATGCAGAATCTGTCAGACCGCGGCCGTCCATTTTTTCAAAAGCCGCACCTCCTCCTTCTGCTGTTCCGTGATAGGCGGTCTCGGACGAGAGGGCATCCGTGATAGGCGGAACACTGAACACAGTGTCTCCTGAGAAGCTGAGTGTTCCGCCTATCACGGAACAGCAGAAGGAGGAGGCGTGGCTTTTGAAAAAATGGACAGCCGCGGTCTGCATGTTAGGTTACCGGCGTATAAGACGACCCCCGACTTTTAAGAAGAATTTCAGGGGTTAAAAAGTCATCTTATACAGCGGAAAATACAGTATATATTTCTGTTATCCAATCCCACAAGAACAATTTCCTACTGTATATAGAGATACACTCCGAAGAGTGTGTTTCCTCAATTGGGACTTTAAATTGGAATGACTAAGTGGCTAAGTAGCAAAGTATAGACCAAATTGGTTAAAAAAAACATGATTTATTAGAAAAATAACTAAATGAGTACATGGATAAATGGCTATTCCCATCATCCAAAACACATCAGATTATATAATATAATATACAGGGCTTTTTTTCAGGGGGAACTTGGGGGAACTCAGTTCCACCACCTCTGGCTCAGACATTTTGGTGCCTGCGCTTTGTAACCCCCTGAACTCTGCACTCTGTATGTAATGCAATTCTGGCATTTAATGCCCTTTTAAGACCCTTCTACTGTTTGTGAAATCTGAACGGGTCGTGGTTGAGTTCCTGCACCTATTTTCTGAGAACAAAAGCAATATATAATCTGACTCTGAGGCAGGGTATATACATTATAGGAGCTGTTGGATTCCATCTTGAATCCCAGCAACAATACATGGGCGGTGGATAACACTCACTGGACTACTTTGCACTCATATATATCTACTCCCTTCTTCTCTGCTCTGCTCTCAGGGTACAATAGGGACTTCTGTCCCGTAACAAGGAAGAAGGATTTATATAAATTGCCTGGTTCTCACTTCATTATAGTGTAGCCTCATATCATTAGTGCTTTAGGCACCTTTCCGGTAAGGGACTGTTCCATCTACATGCAACTAGTGTGCGTGTATGTGGTTTTGGGAGGCACGGTTCCCATTGTTTACGCCCTCTGTGATAACAGCATTTGACCGGTTGGGTTAAGTTCTCGGTTGGGCCTTTTGCCCCCTTCAAATTCCACGTTTGAGGCAAAGAATTTGGTTCAGGCCATCAATATACCCGGAATGTTGATGTCCTTTTAAATGATCGGCACTCAAATGTCCATTGAACGTGTGTATATATATATATATGTGGAATGATACTACTACCATCATAAGTGCTATATCCCACCCCTAAAGAAGAGGTTCTACAAATTGAATAAACCTCGAAATGTTGGGTTTCCTGTCTTACCTTATAGACAGAACTGGGTCCTGCATTTTTATTGTCCTTTCATGTTTGTTATCTGTTATTTGTCATTTTTTTGCCGATGCTTTTTCTCATTTTGCTTCCCACAGTCATCCTGATGTGTTTTGGATGATGGGAATAGCCATTTATCCATGTACTCATTTAGTTATTTTTCTAATAAATCATGTTTTTTTTTTAACCAATTTGGTCTATACTTAGCCACTTAGTCATTGCAATTTAAAGTCCCAATTGAGGAAACACTCTTTGAGGTGTATCTCTATATTCTGTATTTAGGGATGTGGTCTGACTAATGTTTATATCCTACGCACTTTGGAACACCATTTCTTGCAATTTCCTACTGTACAACTCCTGGCACAAAGTATGGAATCACCACTCTTGAAAAATGTTCATTCAATTGTTTAATTGTGTAGAAAAAAATCTAACCACAGACATGCCTCAAAACTATTATCATTGAACATTCCAACCTTCTGGCTTTAAAGCAGAGGTTCCGCCAATTTTTTTTTTTTTTAAAGCTAGCAGCTACAAATACTGCAGCTGCTGACTTTTAAAATAGACATTTACCTGTCCAGCGCAACCCGCGATGTCGGCAGCCAAAGCCGAGCAATCGCTCGTCCCTCGGGTGCACACGCCGCCATCCTCGGCGAGGGAATCAGGAAGTGAAGCGTTGCAGCTTCACTGCCCGGTTCCCTACTGCGCATGCGCTAGTAGTGCGGTGCGCCGTCACTGGTCCCCGTTCTCTCTTGGGAACAGTGTGTTTCCCAGAAGACAGCGCGCGGGGGGGGGGGTGGATGGAGGGGCAGGGGCATGAGTATATTCCCGGAAGTGGGTGCAAATACCTATCTTAGACAGATATCTGTACCCCCCTCCCCCTGAAAGGTGCCAAATGTGACACCGAAGGGGGGAGGGTTCCAAAAAGCAGAAGTTCCATTTTTGGGTGGAACTCCGCTTTAAGAAACACTTAAAAAAATTAAAAAGAAAACTAGTCAATTGCATCTGTTTTTCAGGATCAAGCAGAGGAAAAAAATTAGGGATCACTCAATTCTGAGGAAAATATTATGGAATCATGAAAAAAAAACACTACAGTACACCACTAGTACTTTGTTGCATCACCTATGGCTTTTATAACAGCTTGAATTCTCAGAGGCACGGATTTTTTTTTTTTTTAACACTTCAGACTCCAACCTCATAGAGTATGCGTATATACGCTCATGTTCTGTTTGCCAGCCCTTAGCGTCTCTAGTTTTGGTTTCGCATTATTAGTGTGTCTCTTTTTATTTTATTTGCTTTCCTTTGCTTTTCTTATTCTTATAGATATATATATATATATATATTTTTTTTAATAAAGATGTGTTCATCGTTGATTATTAAATTTTTTTTTTTTTTTTATTATATATATTATAAGACTTATACTTTTATCCCCTTATCCTTCCCTCCCCCTTCCCTTTTCCCTCCCCCCTCCCCCTATCTCACCTAAATAATCTCTGATGCCATCTAGATTTCCCCTTTTTTTTTCCTTTTGGGGGGCTATCTTAACTCGCCTCCCTTAATTTTTCAGCATAGCTCCAGGATTTTTTAAAAGTCCTCCAGTTGTCCCATTTCTTAACTTGTGCTATGTTATTGCCTTCTAATCCCTCTCTCAGTTCTTCCATTCTATAAGTCTCTTCCACCGAGTCAATCCATTCCCAGATTGAGGGACAGTCCACTTCCTGCCATTTTCTTGGTATTAGCCTCTTGGTCGCGTTAAGTAGGTGTGGAACTAGGGTTTTCCTATATTTTTTAATTCCTTCCTCTCCCCCATGGAACAGTACCACCCAGGGGTCCAACTTAATTTTCCCCTTTGTGATTTCTTCTATGCACCCCAGGATTTTTTCCCCAAATTCCTCAACTTTAGGACACTTCCACCATAGGTGGGCCATGTTTCCCGGTAGACCACATCCCCTCCAGCAATCTCCTGTTTGTCCGTCATTAAATTTAGATAATTTGTCCGGGGTCATGTACCACCCGGTGATGCATTTATAACTCATCTCCGCTGTGCGACTGTCTACCGCCGAGGAGTGTACCAGAGTCAGCATTTTGTCTATTGTGACCCTATCCCTTTGTGACCCAAGTTCCCTCTCCCATTTTTCAACGAATGGAGGAGTCATTCGCCCGTCCACCTTCAAAAGGATCTTATACAGTTTTGAAGTAGTTCCCGTGATCCTCTCGGTTGTGCACAATTTTTCCAGTTCGGTCAGCTGCTTCCCTGACCTCAGTGGGTGCGTCAGAGTTTGGACAAAGTGGTCTAGCTGCTGATACCTCCATTCGTTGATTTCTATCAAATTATTTTTCCCTTTTAATTCTTGTAGTGTTAGTAGGTGCCCATCTTTAATTATGTCTCTTAACCACTTTAGCCCCGGGCCTGTTTTTCAGAGTCGGTGTTTACGAGACAAAACCATTTTTTTTTGCTAGAAAATTACTTAAAACCCCCAAACATTATATATTTTTTTTTTCTAACACCCTAGGGAATAAAATGGAAGTCATTGCAATACTTTTTGTCACACCGTATTTGCGCAGCGGTCTTACAAGCGCACTTTTTTTGGAAAAAATTCACTTTTTTAAATGAAAAAATAAGACAACAATAAATTTGGCCCAATTTTTTTATATATTGTGAAAGATAATGTTACGCCAAGTAAAATGATACCAAACATGTCACGCTTAAAAATTGCGCCCGCTCGTGGCATGGCGTCAAACTTTTACCCTTAAAAATCTTGATAGGCGACGTTTAAAAAATTCTACAGGTTGCATTTTTTGAGTTACAGAGTAGGTCTAGGGCTAAAATTAATGCTCTCGCTCTAACCATCGCGGCGATACCTCACTTGTGTGGTTTGAATACCGTTTTCATATGTCGGCGCTACTCGCGTATACGCTCGCTTCTACGCGCGAGCTCGTCGGGACGGGGCGCTTTAAAAAAATATTTTTTTGCTTTTCGCATTTATTTTTATTTATTTTACAATTTTTAACACTGAAAAAAAAAAAAATAATTATCACTTTTATTCCTATTACAAGGAATGTAAACATCCCTTGTAATAGAAAAAAGCATGACAGGTCCTCTTAAATATGGGATCTGGGGTCAAAAAGACCTCAGATCTCATATTTAGGCTTAAATGCAAAAAAAAAAAAAAAAATTTGGAAATGTCATTTTTTCAAATGACAAAAAAAAAAATGTTTCTTTAAGACGCTGGGCGGGACTGACGTTTTGACGTCACTTCCGCCCAGCGGAGCTATGGGGACGGCGAAGGAGATTTTTCCTTCAGTCTCGTCCCCGCTCAGCTGCCGGATGGTCGCGATCTCCTCCGCCGCTACCGACGGCTCCGGTAAGCGGCGGAGGGCGCGGAACAGCGGCGGGAGGGGGGGGGGCCCCTCTCCCGCCACCGATAACGGCGATCTCGCAGGAGATTCGTCCGCGGAGACCGCCATTATCGTTAACACGGCCGCCCACAGAAGAGATGAATATCTCGATTGTGGCAGCAGCTGCTACCGTTACCGAGATATTCATCTCTAAAGTGATGACGTATAACGGCGGTGGGCGGTCGGCAAGTAGTTAATTGCATAGTGTCCTTTTTTATCCAATTTCCTCCAATCTGTGTTTTACCAGGTGCAAAATACTCATTATTTTGTAGTGCTAATAAGGGTGAATTATATTCCTTTTCAATTTTTTTATATACTGTGTCCCAAATTTTTAATGTATTTTTTATCTCATGTGTATTCTTATCAAGTGCCCTAAATTGGGGCGGGTTCCAAATAATCTTATCCAACCTTGTCTTTGACAGTTCATTTTCAATGTTGACCCACCTTTTTTCCTTGCTGGCTCTGGCCCACTCCACCACCCTCGCCACAACTACTGCGTCATAATATGTTTTAATATCCGGTACTGCTAATCCCCCCTTATTTTTTGGTTGTCTTAAGGTCTGGAGAGAAATTCTATGTTTCCTATCCTTCCAGATGAAATTCATAATCTGTTTCTTGAGAGCTGAGAAAAGTATTCCAGGCAAACTTATAGGTATCATCTGAAACCTGTAGGTAATTTTTGGAAGTATAACCATTTTACAATAGTTAATCCGCCCTATCCAGGATATTGGTCTATTTTTCACCTTCCCTATTTCTTTCCTGATTTCATTTAACAGGGGGATAAAATTTATCGCATACATTTTAATTGATTTTGCTAAGAAAATGCCCAGGTACTTGAGTTCTTTTACCCACGAGAATCAGTGCTCCGTTCTAAGGTCCTTCTCTTCTCGCCTATTTATATTAATGCTCAAGATCTCGGTTTTGGCTACGTTGATTTTAAAGTTTGATATTTCTCCGTACTGCGTACATAAGTCTAATAACTTTGGAATTGAGGTTTTGGGGTTTGTCAGATAGAAGAGGACGTCATCTGCAAACGCAGAGAGTTTATGTTCGTCCTCTCCTATTTGAACTCCTCCAATATCAGGGCAGTTACGTACCCTCGCCAGCAGTGGTTCTAAGGAGAGCACGAACAGGAGTGGCGACAGGGGGCACCCCTGCCTTGTTCCATTTTTCATTGTCAGTGCTTGGGAAAGACTACCATTTATTTTTATTTTGGCCCTAGGTTCCTGATAGAGCGTCGCTATCCACTCCCTCATCCTTTGGCCAAATCCCATTTCCTCCAGAGTGCGTAACATGAGTCCCCAGTCTACCCTGTCAAATGCCTTTTCTGCATCTAAAGACAGGAGTAGACCTGGGGACCCAGTCGCTTTCATTTTTTTAATTATCAATAATGCTCTAACACCATTATCCCTCCCCTCTCTTCCTTGGATGAATCCTGTCTGGTCTGAATGTACCAGATTTATCATTTCCTGTTTGACTCTCTCGGCCAGGACCTTTGCGAACAGTTTTATATCATTGTTCAACAAAGATATCGGTCGATACCCTGCACAGTCCCTCCTATCCTTGCCCTCCTTAGGGATAACCGTAATAGTTGCCTCTGAGGCCTCTCTGCTTAAATTAAAATCTTTTCCCAGTCCATTAAAGTATTGACATAATTTTGGTATAAGGATCTTCTTGCATTTTTTGTAATACAGTATGGTAAAGCCGTCGGGGCCTGGACTTTTACCTGAGGCTGAGCCCGCAAGTGCCAGCTCAATCTCCTTTTCCGTTATTGGCCTATCCATCACTGATGCATCAGTTCTGCTTATTTTTGACAGCCTTGCTTCCTTCAGGAATTTTGCAATTTTATTTATTTTTTCCCCTTTCTGTCCATTCTTTGGTTCAACCGAGTACAGTTTCTCGTAATATACTCTGAAGGTTTCAGCTATATCTTTTGTTGTATGCATCACCTCTCCTTTTCCATTTTTAATTCTATCTATATAATTTTTTTATTTCTTTTTCTGCACCATCCTCGCTAGATGTTTATTTGTTTTATTGCCCCACATGTATCTTTCCCTGGCTATTAGATTAAAATCCCTTCTAGTTTCTTGGTCCAAAAGTTCTTTTAGTTTGTTGCGTTTGTTAACCAGGTCCATATACACGTCTCGTTGCTTTACCATTTTCTTATGTTTTTGTTCTAGCAAGAAGATCTCTTCAATCAATTTTTCTTTTTTACGGCTTTTTTCTTTTTTTTTCCTTGCTCCCTCTGAGATCAGGACCCCTATTATCACCACTTTATGTGCGTCCCACAGTGTTGCTTCTGAAACTTCATATGACTCGTTTAGCCTGAAATACTCTTCCAGCTCCTTTTGGACCCTTGTTAGACCAGTCTCGTCCACCAGCAGATATTCGTTTAACCTCCAATTTTGGAACGACCTTTGATTTCCTGGAATGTCTATTGAAATGCTAACCGGGGCATGGTCAGAAATCGTCATGGTTTCTATTTTCGTCTCTACCACTATTTCTAACATTCTATGATCCACCAATATGTGGTCGATCCTCGAATAAGTTCCATGCACTGGGGAATAAAAAGTATAATCACGTTGGTCTGGGTTAAAGGCTCTCCACACATCAATCAATTGACTCCTATATAAAGTGTCTTTTAGCTTTCTTAACTGTACACCCTGTACTCCCGGTGTCTGGGACGTCTTGTCTATTTTTGGGTTCATACATACATTAAAATCCCCTCCCATGATTATTCTCCCCCTCCTAAAGTCTGTCAGCTTCCCCAATATTCCCAAGAGGAATTTTATCGGTAGAGCATTTGGGGCGTATATGTTTACTAGGGTACAGTCCATCTCTTCCAGTTTTCCCCTTAAAAAGAGGAATCTCCCCTCCGGATCAGTCAGTCTCTCAGTTAATTCAAACCGTGTACTTTTTGAGATTCCAATTGCGATCCCTCTGGCTCTTTTGGAGATAGTATCTCCATAGTACCAGATAGGGAAATCTGGAGCATATAGTCTAACATTTGATCCTAGGGTAATATGAGTTTCCTGTAGGAAGGCGATATCTGCTTTATATCTTTTCAGTTCCTTAAGCACCTTATGTCTCTTAATTGGGCTATTAAGACCTTTTACGTTGTACGATAAACATTTAATTAGTGGCATCTTTGATTTTTCCCCTATTCTTTCTTCTGATTATTTCGGTGAGATAGGCCCAGTCTCCCCCCCTCCCTCCCCCTACCTCCCTATTAGGCCAATTTTTGACCTCTGAACCATCCTCCATGTCTGGTCCAGTTCCCTCTAGGTGGGGTCCTGGGGTTGCCTCCCCCCTGATCTAATCGTGGAGTGGGGGGGGGGGGGGGTAAATCCCCTACCACCAAAAAAATCACCAAAAAAAGACAAAGAAAATCGGAGAATAGACTATTATAGGTTATCTAGTCATTTTCCTCCCTTATCCCCTCCTCCTCTATCCCCATCCTGGTAGGTCGGGTATCTGAATATCTAATTTTTTGCAGAACTCTTCCAAGTCCTCCGGGAATCTCAGTATTGCAGATCTTCCGTCTTTTGTACCAATTAGGCATGCCGGGAACCCCCAAGTATATTTGATGTTTAGATCTATCATCCGCTTTAAAAGTGGTTTCAATACTCGTCTCCTTGCCAGGGTCTCTAGTGATAGGTCGGAAAATATCTGTAGCTCTGTCCCTTCAAAGACTATCGGGGATTGTCCCCTTAGTTTTTTCCACACTATTTCTTTGTCCTCATAGAGTCGAAACCTAATTATAACGTCTCTTATTCGCTCCGAACTCGCTCTTTGCGGGTTCCCAACTCTGTGGACCCTTTCGATCCTTATTGGGTCTTCTATTGGTTTGTCCAGCAGGGGGTTAAATATCTTCTGCATTATTTTCCTGAGGTCTTCTCCCCTCTCCTCTGGGATTGACCTTATCCTCAGGTTTTGTCTCCGATTTTTGTTTTCCTGATCTTCTATTTTATAGAGGATAAGTCTCTGTTGTAGTTGTGTCTGGTCTATTTGATCCTTCAATACTTTTACTTCTTGTTCTTGCTTCTCTGTTCGTTCTTCAATTGTTTCAATTCTGCCGAGCAGGTGGCCCAGATCTGTCCGCAGGTTCTGTATTTCACCCTTAATTTCACTCTTAATCGCTAATTCCAATTTTAGCAGCATCTCTGCCATTTCTCCTTTTGATAAGGGCTGCGAGTCTGTATGTTGTTCCTCCGTCCTGCTACTTTCAGGCCCCCGGTCCCCCCTTTGTAGACCTGCTTGTCATTCTGCTCATATTATTGTCCCTTCTTCTAATTCTCTTCCCCAGCTTGACCTTCTCCTGTCTCCTCTTTCGTTGCCTCAATACTTTTCTCACTCCCCCTTCCTGGTATCGTCCCAACGATCCCTTCCCTCCGTTGTACTGGGCTATCCCAGGAAGTGTACTCCCCCTTTTCCTTTCCCCCCTCTCTCTCTCCCCCCTCTCTCTCTCCCCCCCCCTCTCTCTCTCTCTCCCCCCCCTCTCCCCCCCCCTCTCTCTCTCCCCTCTCTCTCTCTCCCCCCCTCTCTCTCCCCCCTCTCTCTCTCTCTCCCCCCCTCTCTCTCTCTCTCCCCCCCCCTCTCTCTCTCTCCCCCCCTCTCTCTCTCCCCCCCTCTCTCTCCCCCCCCCCCCCTCTCTCTCTCTCTCCCCCCCTCTCTCTCTCCCCCCCTCTCTCTCTCCCCCCCTCTCTCTCTCTCCCCCCTCTCTCTCTCGCCCCCCCTCCCCTCTTTTATCTCCCGATTAAACGCAGTAAGTAATTTTTTATGTATATGCTAATGTAGCACAAGGGAGGCTCGATCTAATTCCCCTCAATTCGGGAAAGAGGGGGATGGAAAAGAAAGGAAGCAAATAACAAGAAACACGAAGAAGGAGAAGCCCGGAGGGAGATATGCTACTGCAGGGGAGAACCTTCAAGCGGCCATTACATTGTGATTGGGGTTTCCAGGCCATCTTTTTCTTTTAAATATTTCTCGGCGAGATGTCAGTAACCACCACAATTTGGTGATATGGTGATATATTTATGACATATGTTGACAATATACATCTGGGTTTCCTTTTAGGTTTCCTTTCAGACCACTTAGTTGTCAAAGTACCACTCAGGTCCTTAGACCTTTTCTTTTACACCACTACCGAGCGAAACCTGATACCCCCGTATCGTTTCGTCTTTCCCTTTAATGGTCCTTCTTTAATCCTGCAGTCAGTATCTACCTTTTAAACGGCTAAGAAAATTTGGTCTGCTGGATAACACAAAAAAAAAAAAGAGGAAAACCTGAGATTTGCACTGGGTCCGTACACACACCTGGGCCCTTTATCACTTTAACCTGTGCCAAAAAATAATAGACCCCTCAGATTTCTTCCCGCAGAGATATGTTGCTACCTTCTATCTGCTGAAGAATAGAGACCCCTTAAGGGCCAGGAAAGTACTCACAATATTTCCTGTATTTATCCGGTTTCTGAGGATCACTTTGTCTGTACTATAATGGGAGTTTTTTGTGTGTTGGAGGGGGTTAATACCTCCAAGTTCAAATATACTCTTTATACCTTTTATAACAATGATTCGGCCCCCTTAAAAAGGGTAATCCCCTATGCAGTCCCATATACAGTCCCAAACACTCCAATAAAGGGTTTATCAAATAGCATTCATAGCACTTATAGTTAGTCCTGGGCGAGTCTTATGAGGATTTACTCTCCACAACACATATACAGCAGTCTAGGCAGAGCAGAGCAAGACCTGAAGCTAGGTTTTAAACACATTAGCAGCTTTTCTCCATAGACATTTATTCCTCTCCCCTTTAGGGATTCTCTCTGCCTTACCTCCACCTCCTCCTCCAAGTACTTTGGGGTAAAGGCAGAAAAATAATAATAAATAAGATCCAACCTGATCTCAGATGGTGGTGGGTGCTGGTAGATGTATCTACCATCCTTTCTTACACTCCAGCAGATTTGAGCCTCCCATCAGATGTTCTGTTAGTTGCCTCCTCTCCCGTCCATCTCTGTACCTTTACCTACTCCGGGTCCCGGTGCAGCCACACAGCTTGGAGTAATGTGGGTTTTAGCAGTCCATCTAGCGAGGAGAGCCGTCCCCGCCGCCTCGCTACCACAATCTCCCACGGGCCAACTTCTGGGCGGCGGCGTGCAGCGTGAGACTTGCGGCGTATGGATGGGGGCTCCCCGCTCCTCTTTTCATCGGGCATGGAGCGTCCCCATCTCCAGCAACTTCCCTGCTCTTCTCTCCCCCACCTACGAGCGCGCCCCTCCTCACGTGTACGTGCGCGTGCACGCCATAGAGGCACGGATTTAACTATCGACAAACAGCATTCTTCATCAATCCATCCTCAACTTTCTCATAGACCCCTTTCACACTGAGGTGCTAAAAAACGGCCCCCAAAAAAGTTGGGTGCTTTTGCGGCGCTTTGTAAGGTCACGTGACAACGTGACTTTAAATAAAAAACATTTTGCGACGCTTTTGAACCGCTTTTCAGGCACTTTTGAAGAGCTATCTATTCATGGAGAGGGGCGTTCTTGAGGCGCCTTTTTAAATGCTCCTAAGATGCTGCTTGCAGGACTTTTTTTTTATCGCCCTGCCAGCACACTGTCCCAGTGTGAAAGCATTAATTGAAAAGAATATGAAGCAGTTTTCAGGAGCTTTTCAGGCGCTATTTTTAGCGCACAAGCGCCTCAGTGTGAAAGGGGTCTGATTGCAGTAGCCAGATCAGCTTTGCAGGTTGGAACTTTGTTGTCATGGATCATTTTCTTTCATTTCCACCATAGATTTTCAGTTGGATTGAGGTCCAGACTATTTACAGACCATGCCATTGACATTATGGGGGTTATTTACTAAAGACAAATCCACTTTGCACTACAAGTGCACTTGAAATTGCACTGAAAGTACAGTCGCTGTAGATCCGATGGGGACATGCAAGGAAAATAAAAACTGCATTTTAGCTTGCACATGATTGGATGATAAAATCAGCAGAGCTTCCCCTCATTTCAGATTGTTAAGAAAATTTGTAAGTTCTGTATATAATTGTATTCTATACTGTATGTTTTGCACACTGCCCCACTGTGTACACAGCACTAATAATGTTTTCAGTACATGTTTGCATTCTTTCGAGTGCTGATTAGAACTAGTCTGCCTATGTTACGCCCCCTGTTACCATAAAAGTACAATTGTAATAATATTGTGATACCTACGTAATCATGTGTATGAAAACCTACAATTGCGTTATAATAAAAGAGAACGGTTATTTGGAAAGATGCTGAGTGTATCCTTTGTGTCTGTTCCCTACTGCAGTAGTTATTCTTAATTTGGAACCACGAATCAATACGAAGGTAGGAGTTGCCTATCTATAAAATGTCCATGTCATTGTAGTGAGCCAGCCAGGAGAAGGATTTACAGGTGACCCTGAGGATCCGAAACGGAGCTTGAGACCATTAGGGAATTTCTGATAATCAGCTGGCTGAGGTAAGCCTTTGCTGGACAAAGGGTACCTATTTTAAGTTATCAGACTTCCTTGATCGGTAAGGCATTTTCAGGACAAAGGGTACCTATTTTACTCCCCTTAATCAAACTGTATTGATTGATGGTTATATGTTATGTTGTCACTGTCTACTGTCCATCGGGGTGTTATAGATGAGAAAGGGAAGACTAGTGTTGTTCACAGGTATATGTAGTACATCTGCTAGTTAAAGTAGTTTAGAGGAAAGAGGGTATAGGCACAAGTAGAGAAGACTGGCCAGTCATTATGGGCATTAAATTAGGTAAAGGAATGAAGGGGAAGGGACCCTCAAAAATGCCCAGCGCAAGAGGAGCGCTATAAAATGTATGAACCGAAGGTGCGGTTCCGCCTATACGGAGCCCCTAGATTAATGGTTAAAGTGGTCAGAGATCCACAATGGGTAACTGGGTTACCACCAAAGTCCGCAGGGACTAAGAATCATGCAGAGTAAACAGCTAGAGAAAAAAAAGGCTATCTATGTGAGCAGGATGGATCGAGGGTGACAATTAACACTAGACAGGGACATTTTAAAGTTAAGTTGTGGGATGAATTTGGGGTTAGGCACTAAAGTAAACAGATATATGAGAGTTAAAACAGAAATACTTATAAGTTGTCAGAGAGGGAAGATGGGATGAGCACTATGCCTGCCCGTCTGATCATAGAGGGTACAGTATGTGAAGTATGGGATTACAATACATGGGATGCATAGGATATAAGGAAAGCTGGATTTAAAGCAGGGAAATATTAAAGAGAGTTAAAAGAGAATGATATGCATGTGTTGTGGACAAATGGGAAATATGTAAGTGATTTTAGAGAGCTATTTGTGTATGTGTGTGAATGCTGGGGCTCTTAGTTCTATCCTCTTGCGTGTGTCACGTGTGCAGATGTGACCCCCTCCTTTGCGCTCTCATGAAAGAATGTAGCTGGGATGAGATAGCAGTGATAAGTTGGAAGGTCAGCTTGCCAATTTCTGTTTTTTAGGCAAAACATTTATAACAAAATGTGCCAGGTTAATTAAAGCGGTTCTCCCATGCCAAATCGTTTTTGTTTTTTTTTGGGGGTAGTTAAAAGGACCTTAGGAAGGGTTAAATAAACTCACGTTTCGGTGGTTAAACGTCCGCTCCTTTCGATTACAGTCTGCAATAATCAGTTATATTCATGTGTGTGCGCCGTCGCCATCTTCACTGTGGGCATTAGAATCCCACCAGCAGCGACTTCCTGCTTTCGCTGACGCTGTAATCACGTTACACAGCCTTAGCCTTGCAGTAACGGAGGTTTTTGAGAAGCCAGCCCTCCTTCCTTTATCTCGGACGTCACTTCCTGCATACGAAATCCCGCGATATTACGACTGCGCATTGAAGAAAGGGAGCTATGCATATTAGCTCCCAGAGTACACTGCTGCAAACGGGAAGTGACGGAATGCCTGTATTATTCCCGCAACGTTGGAGACCGGAAGCCTCTTCAATTACAGAGGTCATGTACATTTATAGCAATTGAAAACATCGGTTTTTAACATATTTTAGGACGGAAATATAAATGAGGCAAGGTTGTAATTAGGGTGGAGAACCGCTTTAATCTAATGATAAACAACATGATCACAATTATTTTTTAATCTGTTTTCCAAACATGGTAAAATGAAGGTTACATTTAACCGTGTGTTACACAAATTGAGTATGCTTTGATAGTGGAATTTAGTGCATTTAAAAAAGGGAAATTAAGTAAAAAGTAAAAAAAAAATCCTAATTTAAAGGAAATATATCTGTGTATATATATATATTAGAATTAGGATGTGATATTAAGATTATCACTTGAGTATTAATTTCTGATATAAGTTTAACAATTTTATTAATAATATAGATTTTGTAATTGGTTTAGACAACCTTTGGTTGGAAATGAAATCCAGGTTATTGGGAAAATTTGTAAAATGGGATTAGTTTAGATTAAGATAACAATTTTGTAATTTTACATTTCTGCAATAGCCCTTATTGAGAAAAACGGTTAAGATGAGGTTGTTAATTGGAATACAGCTGCCATAATATTTAACAAAGCCAAGATGGATGGCATACATAAGAAGTTTTTCTGCAAAGATGAAATCCAAAGATCTGATAACTTGATGTGCGGTCCATGATGTGAGAGTAATAATAAATAAAATGTAAATATAACAGACCCATCACATCAAGTCCACACACCCTGTTAGGATAGATGCCACATGCAGCCCGTTGTTTTATAGTTTTTGATATGTCTGAGAGCTTTCTGTTCTGTCATATACAGATTGTTGGCCTTTTGTTTTCATGTAGTTTTATTTTTGAAATCCAAAGCAGAATGTGTGGATTGTGAAATGATGTGCCCCTTTCCCTTGTAAGTGCAGTGATAAAAGCAGAAGAATACGTTGGTGTTGTTATTATATAATGACATCAGGAAAATAATGTCAGATGGAAACTAAGGACTTGTGTTATCTAGCTAAAACTAACAACAGAGTAAGCAATGAGAAATTATAATATTGCCAGGAAAAAGTTGTCTTTTTGAAACATGAAACTGGAGTTCTTACACAAACAGCATGATAGAAAACAAGCCGTTGTAATATATTTATGTAAGCTGGACCCAGTAATGAAGGTTCACCCCGATATATCAGAGCTGTAGCTTTATGAAAAGGTGCTATTAGACAAAGTTACAGACATTATTTTGGTCAAATATTTAATTTTTAATGGTCCCACATTCTGCGCAGCAAATATACAGCTAACTAAATGTTTGTCTAATGAAAGGTTCAAAATATGAATTTGTTTTGGTTTTGTTATGGTATAAATATAACAATGAAAAATGTGTACATTTGTATCCAGCCACCTTATTGCCTCTATTGGAGGAGGCTGGAGACAAAGGAAACCACTTGCATTAAATTGATGACATAGGAATCACCTGCTGTGAGCCCGGTGCAGGACACACTCCTCGAAGACCCAGATATTTCTTATTTTTTTTAATCACCCAGAAGAACACTCTGTATTCAGAGTCATCAGACCCTTTTCCCCAGCTCAAGAAGCACAGCTCCATGTTTTAGCAAGCCTTTGAGCTATAAAAAGAGTATATATATTTATATAACTAGTCCAGATATAGAGAGCTTTGGTTCCATTTGAAGGGCCAGAAGTTTTTTTTTACTTCGGCAGGTAAACCAATCAAGCATGCCAAGTTAAATTGATTTGTTGTTTTCAGCCTTCCAGGTTCTTGAGGTAGCCATACTAACATTAAAACTCACATATGGAAGCACACCAGGCGGCTAAGGATGCTGCATTACAGCCCTGGACACTTGATGGGTCTGTGCAACTCACAGATTCCACCCAGTTCTGGCCCAGTATAGCTGGGATTAATAATTCAACTTTAAGGACCCCAGAACGAGAAGAACAAGTGGTCCACAGGGGGCAACTTCTTATGAAACAGGACTTTGGAAAAATTTAATCTTTTATGTCTGCCAGACACTCTTTTCCCCTCCAGCTTGACACATGGAACGTGTCACAAGCATTTATGGCTGCCCTAGTAAATGAACATGGGATAGAGACAGGGTTCACAGTTGTTTTTATAATATACCACTTCTTGTTTTACCTGTTACCAAAGGTGTTACCAAAAGCTGAACATCCCTTCCAGAGATTACAAAAATATATATCCAGATGCCCAAGTCAGGAGTAAAAAGTGTTATCAGAACTACAGAGTAACAGAGGAAATCATTTTTCTAGGAGAGTCTTTACTAGAAGTTTTGAGGTTTTATTTTTACCTCCCCCCCCCCACTGTCTACAACAGGGGTGGCCAACCAGTGGCCTGGGGGCCACATGTGGCCCGCGGAGCCCTCTGATGTGGCCCATGACCTCCTGCCCTGGAATAAGTGGTTGGCGAGTCCACATTGCAGGTTGCCGACCATCCATACCACAGCATTAGTGTTGTGAATGAAGCTGGTGGTAGAGGAAGAAAGCAGCTGCAGAGCAGAGCCCCATAAGCCAATGCTTCCTGTATAGCGCCGGCTTTTGCCACAGGCGGAGTCTATGGCAAAGTTCAGCTAACTCGCAGGATAGACACAGGCACAGTACGCTGCACCCATGGTGTAGGCAAACCGTAGCAAATTAGTGTGAAAGCAGTCTTAGGCCCTTTTCACATGATCGGCCCGACCCAACCGGATCCTCAATAGTGACAGATGTAAACAGACTTTTGTCCTCTTACATCCACCTACCTCCAATCTGCAAAAAAAAACAGAAGGGAATTTGTCCCCTTCCATCTGGGTGGATCGGAGGGCCTAAAGAATAGCAGTGGCCCGGCTTCGCTCATTGTGGTCCGCGACTGGTTACCAAGTTGCTTAAGTGGCCCTCGCTCTTCAAAAGGTTGGGCACCCCTGGTCTACAATGTAGCGGAAAAAGTAGAGTAATAAACTAGAAATCTTTTGCCTGAATGTTTTCTTATATTTTATTAAGCCCCTAAGGGGATGTTGGACTCTCTCCCTATGGGATTTGGTTGGGAGTGTGTTACTCACTTGCTTATATTTTGTCTCAGCAGCTGAAGTCCTCCATTCGGATCTCACAGAAAATGTTGCTGATCTTTTAAGGTTTTTGACAAACTCATTTATGTGTTTTCTCCCCAATTCCAGATATGTCTTTCTTGATCAAAAGTTTTTACGGCTTTTGCTCTATGGCAGGATACATTATCCTGAAAAAATATTTCATCATCACCAAACATCCTTTCAGTTTATGGAATAAGGAAAGTGTCCAAAATCTCAATATAAACTTGCGCATTTATTGATGATTTAATGACTGTCATCTCCCCCGTACCTTTACCTGACATGCAACCCCATATCATCAATGATTGTGGAAATTTACATGTTTTCTTCAGGCATACATTTCATTGGAACGGCACCAAACAAAAGTTTCAGCATCATCACCCTGCCCAATGCAGATTTAGGATTCATCCCTGAATATCACTTTCATCCAGTCATTGACAGTCTATGATTGCTTTTCTTTAGCCCACTGTAACCCTGTTTTTTCCTGTTAAGGTGTTAATGATGGTTTTTGTTTGTCTTTTGTGTATGTAAATCCCATTTACTTTAGGCAATGTCTTAAGCCTCGTACACCTCATTTCCCATCGGGAAAACTGCCATGAGAGCTTTTGGTTGTGTATGCTCCAGTGCAGTTTTCCCAACAGGAAAACTGCCGGACAAAAAAAAGAGAACCAGCTCTCTTTTTTCCCGTCGGGATTCCCAGCGGTTTTTAACCCGGCAGTTTTCCTATGGAAAACACTGCGGTGGAGCATACACAAGGCCAGGATTCCCGACCGAAGCTTTCATGGCAGTTTTTCTGTCGGGAAACCCGGTCCTGTGTAGGGGGAAAAAGTTACCGAACAGGTTCTCGGTTTTCCCCACGGGTTTCCCGATAGAGTTTTTACCACCGGGAATCCCGTACGTGTGTATGAGGCTTTACAGTTCGGTCGCAGACATTGACTCCAGTTTCTGACCATTTGTACGTTTGTTTTGTTGTGCATTTTCTGTTTTCAAGGCATATTGCTTTAAGTTTTCTATCTTGACGTTTTGATGTCTTCCTTGGTCTACCTGCACGCTTCTCTTTAACTTTCCCATTTGATTTGGTTCAGATTTTAGACACAACTGACTGGGAACAACCAACATCTTTTGCAACATTCCGTGATGATTTACTTTCTTGAAGAAGTTTTATAATCCTCTCCTTTGTTTCAACTAACATCACTCGTGTTGGAGCCATGATTCATGTCAATCAGGTTGGTGCAACAGCTCGCCTAGGTGCGCAAGCGCTCTTTTTTAACTGCAGACTAATTAGCAGATGTAATCTGATACAGATGTTTGTTTTAGAATTTCAAAGTACATGGTGATTCCATAATATTTTGCTCAGAATTTAGTGATTCCATATTTTACCTCTGCTTGATCTGCAAAAACAGTTGCAATTGACTACAGTTTTCTTTCTTTTTTTATTTTGTTAAAGTGGAACTTCAGTAATTTTTCCAACTTTCCATCTATTAAATCTTCTGCACTTGTTGTTTTAACTTTGGACAGTAATTTTTTTTTTTCTGCCAGTAAATACCTTATACAGCCCACTTCCTGTTTCTTGTCTGGTAAAAAGATTAAGCCTCGTACACACGGGCCAGAATCTCGTCAGGAAAAAAAATGTATTCTGCTACATGTTTTTGGTAAAAAAAATCCAGTTAAGTGTATAATAATTGGTTTGTGTGATCACGGACAGATGTACGCAGATGATCATGTACAGATGTGCATAGGTGATCATGGACATATGTGTGCAGATAATCATTGGGACATGTGATTTTACTGTTATATATGTGAGGGACAGGTGTTTTTACTGTGTGGGCACATGTGTTTTGGGGACACTATTTTGTGGACTTGTGTGTTTCACATTGTGTGGGGACACTGGACTGGTGATCAGTGTGTAAAAAGCTGTAAAACACAGCTCATACTCACTGATCACTGGCCGGCTGCAGCGATCTGCTCTCCTCTCCGACAACTTCAGTGTAAGGAGAGGAGAGCCAATCGCCTAGCAACTGGCTCACTCTCACTTTACATCACATGATGGCTGTGATTGGACACGGCCGTCATGTGATCAGGAGGGCAAATCACAGGGCCCTCCTGCCGATCGGAGATGCGCCGTGTCTGGGTGACACGAGCGCATCGGGGATCTCAACGCTGCCCGGGCACGCATGCGCCGGCACGCATTCGTGGGCAAGCATGCGTGCGATCCCCCTCCTTCTGAGGGACGTTCCTGAACGTCCACTCAGAAGGAGGAAGCGCCCACCTGGCCGTATATGTACAGTGGCCGGGTGGGAAGTAGTTAAAGTCAAAAGGTTGGAATGGTAAATGAAATTATTTTTTTCTACACAATTGAATGAAGATTTCCCAAGAGTGGTGATTCCATATTTTTTTATCAGGGGTTGTACATCCAGAAAAACAAAGAAAAAACTAAAGGAAACCTGTCAATTCAGACACAGCATATGATTAAAGCATATCTAAAGATAGACTCCAGGCAAAAAGCTACACAACCTCTGACAAAACTCACAGGCGGACCTGAACGGTCCGACCGTGTGAAAGGGGCCTAAGGCTTACCTGTAGGTACTGTGAATATCTCCTAAACTTGGACAGTTTAGGAGATATCCAGAGTGCATGCAGCCGATGAAATCTGGCCTTCATAGCCCTTGCTGGTGACGTCATTGTGGCTCCGGCCACTCACAGCGCAGAAGCCCCCGAACCCAGAAGAAACACTGGGGGAAGATGTCAGCTATCTCAGTGGTGAGTGGGCGATGATGAAAAGGCTTCCTTCTAAGGTAAATATTTCATAATGTGCTAGTATACAATGAATACTAGTACATTGTGCCGTTGTCTTACAGGATTTTTTTTGTTATTCGTCAGCGGTTTACCGCTTTAAGGAAGCCGACGGAAGCCCTGTCCTTAACAAAAACGCTACCGCTCTGAAACACTGCAAAAATGCTGGCATATTAGAGTTTTTATCCAGCTTTTTTTAGCTCTTTCTTTGAGTGTCTAGTTTTCATGGAGCCTCACAACCTGCAGTTTACTACCTGCTCAAAGTATGCCTTAGAACAAGTCATACATTACATGGTACAAATTTCTTATTGGTAATCAATGGCAAAAACACATAAACATGATATTAAAGGCTCAATGTTACAGCTTTGTGCAAAGAATGTGGTTACAGTCTAACACCTGTGGCATTTTCTTGCAAAGCTACCAATATCATATTGTCATATATGTTAGTGTGCAAATCTAATAATGTTTTTAGATTATGCAAACTTTGGAACACCACAATATCACAGTTCATTAGAGGCTTCAGACCCCAAAATATGAGAAAAGAATGAGCTTTCTGATTCTGCATCACAAGTGCAAAGCAGGTCACATTACTGCAGATCTGTATGTGATGGAAAACCATGATCTGCTTGCGGTGGTCTCAGCTCATACTACAAGTCTGTCTGCAAAGGGCAGTACGAGTTCTAAGAATCACCCACTACTTCCTATGATGCATTTACAAACTGGCCACATTATTAGATTGCTTTACATACTGGGAATATTTAGAGATTCATCTGCTTTAAGATGCTATTAAAACACAGTGATCATTATTTATTTTAATGTATATAGGATGCATTAAGGTGAAAAAACACGAACCAGTACAACTCCTTTAAGCTAAATGCAGCAATCTGTATCTTGTAGCAACCGCTGTCTCCAATAGCAACAACTTCTCTCACAGTATACTACTGTCGATTTTCCAGTTTAACTCATAGTAACTGTAGATCTTAACGGCTTAACTCACAGTATCCCTCTGTAGATTCTTAAGCTCATCTCACCATCTCTCTCACTAGACTTCTTGAACTATCAGTCACCCGCTGGATTCCCAAAGCTTCACCCACAGCTAACCGTTGTACTTTATCTTCAAGCTTTACCCATAGCTACCCGCCACACTCGTTCAAGCTTTACTCACAGATACCCACTGACTTCCTGGATGTGTATCCACTGAAGCTTTCCCACTACTTCCCTGTCCCCGGCTAGTGAAGCGTCTGCTCTGGTACTCCTTCAGAACTTCATCCCTTGCCTCCGGTAACAGAAGTGGTCATCCGATCAGGCACCCCTCGGGCTGAGCCTCCACACACGCGGTTCCGCCCCAGGCTTCAAGTTTAACCTTGACTGTTCCTCCTTTGTGGAACCCTGAACTGCTGGATAGGCCTTAAGTGGACCTAGCAGCCAGCATGCCTCATGGATAGGCCTCAGGCTTAGCAACCAGGAGCTTCTCGACACACACCAACCCAGGCCGTAGCCTCGACAGGAAGAACCATAATCACCTGACTCCTCCCAAATAAATAGCCTATCCCAGCATACACAGCTGTCAAATCCTGCTGATTGGCTGAGACAACCTAGTTACCCATTACCTGAATGTATAGCAATCCATCATTCTTAAGCCAAAAGCAACAGTGACACCTATTGACAGAAGAGAGAGACTACACAAAACTCAGACTTGGGACAGGAATCAGTGGATCTATCGAGCAATGTAGATCCACATCAATCACAATGCCTGATGTCCACCAACTATGACACGTTGCTTCACTTCCACTGAATGACAGGTCTTAAATATTTATGAGAGGTCTTATATAGATGCTTATATAAACTAAGGGATGAGGTCTCCCGCTTGACATGACTGACCATATATGGTCAATTAAAGTGGTAGTAATAATGCACCGTTTAGGAGATATTCAGAGTTCATGCAGCCCCTGACCTCACCCGTGCATGCGCTCTGAAGGTCCAGGTTAGAGTGGAAGACCTTCAGAGCCCGTGCCGTAAACAGCGGCTCCCATGCGTAAGTGCAGGAGTGACGTCATCACGCCCCTGGCCACTCATGTAGCCAGGGGCTGCGAACCAAGAAGGAAGACCGGGGGAAGATGTTAGCCATCTCAGCGGTGACAACGAGGCACTGGAGGGCTTCATTCTAAGGGAAGTCTATCATATTGTACTAGTATAAAATTACCTTGCAGGGAATTTTTTTTTTTAACCACCTGTGATTTACTACCTCTTTAATTTATAGGGGACCTCATGCAGGTTTTTTGCATGGTTTTCCTCTTAAAATTCATACCAGCCCCTGAAGGGCAGGTATGATTTATGGATAAACCCCATATTCCAGGTTTATCCACTTACATGACCATGTAAGCGAATGGAGCCAATGATGTCACTGGTAATAATACTGTTCCTATACATGACATTCACCTCCTATTGAATGTGTAAATGAATCGGGCCAAACCTTAAGCTTATCTCTACAATCTCAAGCCCTTAGAACAGTGTGTTCCTCTCTTAGTTGGTATTTTTGTGTACAGCAATTGTAAAGCCAGAGGTTTTTTTTTCAACTTGCCATCTCAGAACCAAAGTAAAGTCCTAGAAGGCAATGAGAGCTGTGCATACAGTATTTATTTGATGTGGTTTTTGAACAGGTTTTGTTTAGCATATTTCCTTTTGGTATGAATGTCTGCAATTGAACCTTCTGGTATGTACTTGTTACAAGTGGTGGATACCTGGTTTAATTAGTTTTCAATAACCTTTAAATTACTACTTAAACAATGACTTTGTGCAGGGATATGAGACCACTAGCATAACATTTTTATTTGTGGGTTCTGGTCTACGAAGGCATAAAGAAGTAAAGATGATTTGCCTTATCTGTAACATCTATGTTAATTGTGTCTAAGTATTATAAGTACTACCCTAAAATCTACCCTTTGTCTTAAAATATTCCTGAAAAAAAGACCAGTGTTGAGGCACCCCTGTGCCTTGAACCGGAGCTGAGCAGGAGTGCTCTGTCTAACTCCTGTTCCTGGAGTGAAGCTAGAGATGCAGGGGTCCTTCTGGCCAGCTCTAGCTGCCCTGCATGCCTGACAGTCCAAGCAAACTGATGCACACCAGGCTGCGGGTTCCCTACTAGTACAGAGCAGCAGCCAGAGCTGCCTAGAGGAAGCCTTGCAGCTTGGCTCCTGCACCAGGGGCAAGCGGGAGTACACAACAGCATAGATCTCTGTGTCATGGAGAATCTCGGCATATGCTTGTCTGTGCACCCCAAGCCTGTGCTCCAGCAGTGGAGCTCCCGTTGCAGGCAGAAGTCCCTTCTGGAGCTGGAGGGGGGGAGAGAAGCTTGTTGATCAGCACACAGCGGCACCAAAAAATACACAGAAGCCTCCTGTGACCATCAGCTTCAAAAGAACTACAGTCTGGGCCGGACTTACCATTGGGCTTAACTGGGCTCAAGCCCATTGGCCTTTTGCTGCATGTGGCATGTTACTTTGGCTCCAATTGCTGGATTTGCCCTTTGAATACATTGCACCCTGACTTATGTCAGTGCTTTTTTGTACCCATGCGCAGTATACATCATGTCCTTCGGGACAGCGCTATGTTTACTATTTATGACCACACGTCATCATTAAGCGACGCGGTTGCGATGACGTCATTACGCCCGGTCATTCTTCTGCGCATGTGCGGGAATCCGAATGACACTATTTATAGCTGCGGCGACTACCGATGGACAGACGTAACAGCTCGTACGGCGTAATTATATGATCCCTCTCCATCTGATAAAAAAACATTTGTCATTGAATCGTTCATTCAGGAGATTCGTTCAAAAATGCTGATTCATCTATGAAACAAGTGTATTTGATTGAGGAATTTAATCAAACAAATTTTTTTTTTTTTTTAATAATTCAGATTGAACATTTTTAATAGACTTCAGCAATTAACATAAATTATGTAATTTTGTTTAGTTGTTTGTTCAGAATTGTGATCTCTATTTTTATTCTCAGTTTATCCAGAATTGTGTAGCTCCAATACATAGCTTGTGTATGTATCATTTTGTTCTATTTAAAGTAATGTATAAAAGGTAGGGCCCGAAAGTGACTCAAGCCCAGGGGCCCCCACCACCCTAAGTTCTGCCCTGACTACAGCGCACATGGTAGGCTGGTGAGGAAGTGTGCAATCTATTGCTGGGATGTTGTGTTTGTGCAGCTCTGGGGAGGGACCGGTTTGAAGTATGCACTCACTTTTACAGGTGGATCAGGATCTACCAGTCAATCTCAACCACCATGTTGGGGCATTGAATGTGTTGGAAATACTTACCGAAGTCTGGTCTACCTATGGTTGTGAACCACCGATCTAGCTTTACAAAATCTGGAGTGAGAATCGGGTGATGGCCATGTACTTGCCATTCACCATTATTCTTTGTTTTGGTTTATTTACATATAAGGCCTAAATGAACTTAACAGTAATGTTGTACCTATGTAGCTCTCCTCCACATTCTGGTACACACATTTATTGTTATCAGGTTTTCATTATGTGAGAGGCAGCAGGAGGCTTACAATGTGTGTTTCAACATCCAAGTAGGCACTTTCCAGGATCCACAGATTCCTGAAGGACTGAGCGAGAGGGCTATGTTATCTGCATGCACATCAAAGACATTTTTAGACCCTCTATCAGGTTTTTGCTATTATGCACAAGATTGGAAAATGTCACCTCATTTCCATTATAGTGACTGGTTTAACTTGGGCTAATGCAGTTGCTCTCATTTTCCCCAGAGCTTGGTAAATGTGGCATAGATCTGCTGGTGTCCATCGTCCAATCATGTGCCAGCTTGTTTTTTTTTTTTTGTTTTTTTTCCTTGCACCCGATTTGGTATTTTTTACAAATTGAAGAAAAGGAGTGCATAGTCCATTTACCTTTAGTAAATCCACCCCCACAGAGAAATAAAGCACTTTTCAAGTAGAGTGGATACAGTTTAGAGTCTCTGTCTAGTTTTTATTGCGCCCAGAAGGATATTTCAATTTACTTACTTTCCCAGCAGGGGTTAGCAACGGCAGCCTCCTATTTCTGTGAAATGTAGTATGACAGTAAGTAAATTGACGTCTTTTTCCCCCCACAAATAGAGCTTTCTTTTGGTGGTATTTGATCACCTCTGCGGTTTTTATTTTTTGCGCTATAAACTAAAGAAGAGCGAAAATTTTGAAAAAAAAAAGCAATATTTTTTCATTTTTGCTATACTATATATCCCCAAAATACATATAAAAAAAACCCACATTTCTTTCTCCGTTTAGGCCGATATGTATTCTTATACATATTTTTGATTAAAAAAAAGCATATATTGATTGGTTTAGTTATAGCATATACAAAAGAGGATAGATTTATAGCATTTTTTTTTATTAGTAATGGCGGCGATCTGTGATTTTTATCGTGACTGACATTATTATCAGTGCTATAAAAATTCACTGATTACTGTGTAAATGACACGGGCAGGGAAGGGGTTAAACACTAGGGGTTAAGTGTGACCTAGGGTGTGATTATAACTGTGGGGGGGAAGGGCTACCAACAACAACAGCGATCACTGCTCCCTATGACAGGGAGCAGTAGATCCCTGTCATGTCACTAGGCAGAACAAGGAAAGGCCTCCATCTCCCCGTTCTGCAGCTCCGTGTCACGTTTGCGGGACACTGGCGGACATCGAGTCATGCACCCACTAAGCTGCCATTTTAAAGAGAACGTACCTGTACGTCCATTTGCGCAGCTAAGCCATTGTACCAACGTATATGGTCGTGCGCTGGTCGGCAAGCGGTTGATATATATTCTTTTGGTTTGGCTAATGCATATCAAAGAGCTGCCTGCAAGGAAAGGTGCACATGACGTGGTGGCCCGTCCTTGGAGTAGAGTTTGACATGGCTGTTACAGAGTTTATCAGGGCATGTGGATTAGAAAACACTGAACAAAAAACAAATTTCCTGACAGATAACCCAATTCACAGATGTACTTCAGCTTTGTATTTAGTTGTTTGAGCACACCCTTGAAAATGCACAATACTGTTTCTTTTGGGTGATATCCACCAACTCCATAACCATCAATTGGCAAAAGCTTTTGGCCATTAAAATGTTATGTTGGTACACAATAAAGCTCTAAACTCAGTTGGATATCATTCAAAGCAGTCATATATTTTTAGTTAGTCCACAGTATAGCAATAATATTACAAATTTTTGAGGTAAGCCAGTAAATATGTTCTTAGTGTCATCTATTATCTAATGCAGCCTTTCAACCAGGGTGCCTTGAGGTTTTTTTTTCAGGGGGTGCCTTTGCAAAATACCTAAACATGTATCAAAAATTGTATACAAGCCAGCAGGTGGCTCAAGCCTGCCTTTTAGTTACAGAAAGCCACAGGTTTTTATTATGCACCATTATGACTTTCTGGAAACTGACATCCTAACAACCAATGACATCATCAGTTAACAAGGACAATATCTGTTGCCTCCACACTGGGGTGACATTAGCGGACTGATGGAGAGAGATTGAGGGAGAAGAGAAACATAGGAATACTAGTCAGCACCTGTGTGCAAAAGTGTATTTGTTTTGGAAGAATAAATACCCTCCAACGCGTCCTACGTGTATTGATGTTGCTGCATTATGTAAAGCTATTAGAATAGTTTTTTACATTTTAGAATGGGGTGCCTCAAGACTGTCCATAATTTCACAAGGTGCCTTAAGATTGTCTATAATTTTAAAGAAATAAAAGGGTGAGAAACACTGTTCTAATGTACTATGCACAATGCCAGTGCTACACAGTAGCTACACCCAAAGCAGTCAAGTTTCCAAGTATTACCTACAATATTTAATTTTGTTTTAGATATTGTACTACATTTTTGCAGATACAAGGAGGAAAATTAGTCTAGACTTTTTTGTGTTTCTGTTGTGGTTTACAGTTTGATGATCAAGGTTTCCAAACATGAAAGACTTGGCACAATGCTTTACCACATAGGCTTCAGATGCTCATCAGTACAGATACATGTTCCATTGTGGAACACAAAATCTCTCTACGTCACCTAGTTTTTCATGGGAATAAATCTGGTCTTCATTACATTATGATCCAAGTATAAAATGTGAATTATGTGCTTACATTTTCTATCATGATGTTAAAATACATAATGTAAGCCATATATATATATATATATATATATATATATATATATATATATATATATATATATATATATATATATATATATATATATATATATATATATATATATATATATATATATATATATATTCACAACATAATAGCAAGTTGCATGTCACATCACTTTTCTAGTGCCCACTGTGAGACCAAATTTCTTCTAAATTCAGGAGGAGATTACTTTCATTTACTGCTGTGCCTCTAGGAAAGGTGATTGGACATTGGCAAGCTGAGGATATCGACTTTGGATCCGCTCGGATTTTCCGCGTCCATCGTCCTATTCCAGTCCAGAGTGTGTTTGACTTCCAGGCTCAATTAGCCTGTGTTCTGGTAAGCAGGCTTGTACTTCTGGTGAAGGGACACGTGTGATATTGGTGCCATTAGGCTTTTCTTCACGTTTGTCTTTGTGGAACCACTTTTGTTTGAAGCATATCAGGACTTTTTCTTTTTCTTTTTGCTGCCATTTAGTTGTTGGCAATTGGACTTTTATACCATTTAACATATAATTATGTGGGTACATTTATACTTATGCACCTAGTGTGATATTTATATTGTTTATATTTAAGATAATTTCCACTGTTTATTTTTATGTTGGTTTACAGCGCAGTTTTTCGTATTTTCTTTTGATGGACAACTTCCTGCCCCAGCATACCCCTATAACCCTGCCCCCACTCCATGACAGCTCAGTATTTTTAGCAAACCCTGCAGAGTAAAACAGAAAGAGGAGAGTGGCTTACATCCTGCAGTGTACTCCAAGGTATTGCATTAACAGGTAAGTAAAAAGATTCTCTTATATAAAATATACAGTACAGGACACAAGCTGGATATTCATATCAGGGGACATAAGCAAAAAATAAGTAGGGTGCGCAACAAGGTAAACAGGAATATGCCAACATTAAAAAGGGTTAAAACGGACCCAAATCAGTGTGCCGCTCCAAGAGCTTTGCAGTCAAAAGCTGCAAACACTAAAGCATGTTCATCCACCTGGTAAAGCTTGGATAAGGTATGAAAAGAAAACTGGATGATATTCTTGTAAACAGGGCAACAGAGATTGGATGTTGGAATGCCCAAGAAACCCCCATCAATCTAGTGGAGTGAGAATGTAAGAATTGTCTTCTTTACAGTGCAAGCTCTTAAAATAAGTGGTCATCTCCACCTGGCATTAGTGGATTTTGAGGCAGGCAAAGCCCTTACAACAAGACAAAGCGGGAATCTATGTTATAGAAGCCGTAGCTGTTGGATAAACTCGAATAGCTCCGAAGTCTAGAGCGTGAAATACACTTGGAAGCAGGGCAAAAACTGTCTTTGTTAAGGCAGAAGTTAAATACCACCTTAGGTAGAAAGATAGGTCTTGGGCATAAAACTATATTTGTCTTTGTAATGGATCAGTACAGCCACCAAGAAGGCCACTTTGGAGGAAAGATTATCCAAATTCTCTAATGGGTTCAATGGTTGGTTACTGCAGGGGACAAATAACTCATGGGATTGAAAAACCTTTGCTCACATCAGGCAAAGAAAGATTTCCATGCACTATTTTAATTGGCTTTTGTGGCTTGTAGCACTGCTCTATAAGGCCTGGACTTCCACAGCTATGCTGTTAAAGACGGTGCCCGAGAAGCAGGATGGAAATTAAATAGAAAATCTTGGTCTTTCCTGCTTGGAAAAGACCAAGAGATCATCTAATAAAAGTTTCAGTAAGTCTGTGTGCCAGGTTATCCTGGGCCAATTTGGTGCAATGAAAATAATCAGTCTCTTCTCTTCTCAGATTTAACACCTGTTAACCGAGTTCTTAAAGGGGTTGTAAGGCTCGATTCACACCTATGCATGTTGCTTTTGAGCGTTTTTGCAATGCTTTTTGCGGTGCTTGCTGCGTTTGACGTGCGTTTTTCCCGCAAATTTGCGTTTTTTATTTTTTAGCCAGTAATTTTTATTTTTTTACATTTCCTTTAACAACCAGCTATGAAACAGGTTGAAAAAAAAAATGTGTTTTGGATGCAGGTCCATTGAATTCTATTAGATGCAAAACGCTGCTTTTTGCTGGGAAAAAAGTCCCTGATCCTTTCCAAAAACGCAGAGGCACAAAAAAGCATTGATGTGAACATGTTCCATAGGAAACCATGTTAAAAAAATTCCCTGCATTTCTGCAAAATGCATCAAAAAAAGCATTAGTGTGAATGGAGCCTAAAGGTACCAATTTTTTTTCCAAAATAGCTTCCTTTACCTTAGTGCAGTCCTCCTTCACTTACCTCATCCTTCCATTTTGCTTTTAAATGTCCTCATTTCTTCTGAGAAATCCTCACTTCCTGTTCTTCTGTCTAACTCCACACAGTAATGCAAGACTTTCTCCCTGGTGTGGAGTGTCATGCTCGCCCCCTCCCTTGGACTACAGTATATGGAGCTGTAAGTTCTTGACGTCATCACATTTTTAGCCAGCTAGTGTGAACCGCGACTAAGTTTGAATTAGTATTTTTTAATCTCTTGGATATGCAAAACGAAGCCTGCAATAAATATTTTTTTAACAGGAATACTACACCATGAGAGATTTCTTTCTTCTTCCCTTCCTGTGGTAACCATCTGTTGCTTACGGAGGTAAAACGGATTTGGTGGCTATTCTATGCACGGCAGTATTCAACTAAGGAAAACATACCACCTATCCCTGTGTTCGAGGGATCCTGGAACTATCTGCAGCGGCTTGAGAACCATCTCCACATGATTGATCTGTGTGTGGAATATCGAAAGGATTCTTCCAAGGGCAGGTCAGCCCAGTGGTGAGCTCAATATTACCATTAACCCGGTAAGCGGCAATTCACTTATCATTATAAGGATAGCATTGTATGACATCTATCAACGTACCAGTGATGCTCGATTTGATATGACAACATCTTCCTAGCAACAATTTTCACCTTTGGCATTTTTTTTTTCTTTGAATATTGAACACAACACTTTTTTTTTCTTTTTTTTTGAACTATCGCCTTATTTTCTTAGTAATGCGATATTTTCATTATGCACATATTTTATTTATTTGTGGTATTTTTAGTGATATGTTAGACCAGTCACTTATGTTATTTCAGATGTTTTTTAGGTTGTGCATTTTTTTTAATCACTTTAAAACAATTGCTGTGAGCCTTATTCAGGCCAAATAAATTGCTGCACCCAATTGTTTGGCAGGTGAGGTTCATACCTCTCCAATTTTGTTAGTGAGGTTTTTCTTCGTCACTTGTTCACCTTACAGAGAGTAGCGCAGTTTTTTTTTATCTTTTACCAGCGCAGTACAATAATTGTGATACAGTAGGCCTGAGACCTCCCCTCAGACAACCACTATATGTCCAGAGCAGACTGTGCAACAGTGCAGGCCTCCCCTGACCAGTGGCATCCAGGTATCTTTTGCACCGTCGATTATAGGCGATTCCTCAGACCACCATCCAGGCTCCAGCTCTGTGTGTGCTGCATGCTATTTATTTTCAAATTTTACAGCCCTACTCTTAGACCACCGTCGAGAGCACTGTACTGCCTCATACAGGCTTCCAGTTCCTCCCCATCGTCCATCCACGACTCCAAACTATACCAGAAATATCAGCTTCTGTCACTGGTAGGAAGAGGATCTATGGAGGTATTTTACATTTAATGTTAAGGACAACAAGACTCTTTGCAAACCATGTGGAGCGGCACTCGCCGGTAAAAAAAATAATAAAAATAAATACAAACTTGAAGCGTCATTTGTGGACAATTTCATCATGAAATTCATACAAAAGGTAAGCACAGCAACACTTAAATCCACTTTTAGGGAACAGTCTTATGTACATTGGCATTGCAGGGATATTTTTTTACGAACTTTATTGCAAATTTGATACCTTTTATTATTCTGAAGTAAAAGCCGTTTGTTTGTCTGACTATGTTGTGCACTTTAGTCACTGAATTTTATTGGGAGCGGGTGATTTGATTTCATAATATCTATCAGCTGCTGCTTTCCCGAATTTAAGTATCTTACCAAAATATATGTAGAAGGATGTGGGCAGTGGTCACTGGGAGGGGCTGGAGCACTGTTAATTTTGGCACTGCACAGGCACCTAAAGGTCTAAGGCCAGCACTGGGAAGGGCTATACAACTTGAAGCTGACAGTGTAGGGTGAGAGAGAACGTAAAATCAGAATAACTTTATTTTTTCCGCTAATTCAGCCCCACAGATAAAAAAAAAAAAAAAACTCAATGATGGTCCAAGTCAAGCCAGTGGCAGTGCACAACCACAGCAAACTATTTGCACTTCTCTTATAGGTGCTTCAAAATTGACTCTAAAAAGAAACAACATGCCATAGCAAGATGTATTGGGCACACCAGATTACCAGTCAGAACGATTGAAGATGAGTCAGTGCCAGATCAGTCAGTAATTGGGATATGGCGCAGAAGTTGATCGACATGTCTCTCTGGCTCTAAAAATGACCCCCCCCCTTTAATGGAGGCTAGAGCATAACACTAAAATTAGCAAACACAATGGGGTTGATTTACTAAAACTGTAGAGTGCAAAATCTGGTCCAGCTCTGCATAACAACAAATCAGCTTTCAAGTACAGTTTTTTTTTGTCGAAACTTAATTGAACAAGCTGAAGTTAGAAGCCGATTTTCTACCATGCTCATCTGCACCAGATTTGACACTCCAGTTTTAGTAAATCAACCCCAATGATAGCAAACATACAAAAACAATGGAGCCATCCTAGAACAGGACACAAAAGTCAGCCAGGAAAGGGGTAACTCAGAGCAACAACATAAAATATGTAACAAGTGATGCATTGTATGTTACAGCATTATTCCTAAATGGATTAAATTCATATTTTCCTCAAAATTCTACAAACAATACCCCATAATGACAACATGAAAGAAGTTTTTTTTTTTTTTATAAATTTGCAAAGATTTAAAACAATAAAAATCACTTGTATGCAAGTATTCACAGCCTTTGCCATGATGCTTGAAATTGAGTTCAGGTACATCCTGTTTCCACAGATCATCTTTGAGATGTTTCTACAACTTGATTGGAATCCACCTGTGGTAAATTAAGTTGATTGGACATGATTTGGAAAGGCACACACCTGTCTATATAAAGGTCCCACAATTGATAGTGAATGTCAGAGCACAAAAGAAGCCATGAAATCCAAGGAATGGTCTGTAGACCTCCGAGACAGGATTGAAACGAGGCACAGAAAAATGTCAGCAGCATTAAAGATGAGCACAGTGGAAGAAGTTTGGAACCACCAGGACTCTTCCTAGAGCGGGCTGCCAGCCAAACTGAGCGATCGGGGAGAAGGGCCTTAGGGAGGTGACCAAGAACGCGATGGTCACTCTGATAGAGCTCCAGTGTTTCTCTGTGGAGAGAGAAGAACCTTCCAGCAGAACAACCATTTCTGCACACTCCACCAATGTATGGTAGAGTGGCCAGACAGAAACCACTCAATAAAAAGGCACATGACAGTCCGCCTGGCGTTTGCCAAAGGGCACCTGTAAGACCATGTGAAACAAAATTCTGTAGTATGATGAAACAAATATTGAACTCTTTGACCTGAATGGGTGTCATGTCTGGAGGAAACCAGGTATTGCTCATCACCTAGCCAACAGCATCCCTACAGGGAAGCATGATGGTGGCAGCATCATGCTGTGGAGATGTTTTTCAGCGGCAGGAACTGGGAGACTAGTCAAGATCGAGGGAAAGATGAATTCAGCTATGTACAGAGACATCCTTGATTAAAACCTGCTCCAGAGAGGCCTGGACCTCAGACTGGGATGAAGGTTCATCTTCCAACAGAAAAAATTACCCTAAGCACACAGCAAAGATAGCAAAGGAGTGGATACAGGACAACCCTGTGAACGTCCACGAGTGGCCCAGCAAGAGCCAAGACTTGAACCCGATTGAACATCTCTGGAGAGATCTGAAAATGACTGTGCAGCGACGCTCCCCATCCAACCCGATGGAGCTTGAGAGGTCCTGCAATGAATGGGAGAAACTGCCCAGAAATAGGTGTGCCAAGTTTGTAGCATCATACTCAAAAAGACTTGAGGCTGTAATCAGTGCAAAAGATGCTTCAACAAGGTATTAAAGCAAAGGCTGTGAATACTTATGTACATGTGATTTTTTTCTTTTTTATAAATCTGCAAACATTCTGAAATTCTATCATGTTGTCATTATGGGAAATTGTAGCATCTTTTGAGGAAAATAATGAATTTAATAGATTTTGGAATAAAGCTGTAACATAACAAAAATGTGGAAAAAGTGAAGCACTGTGAATACTTTACAGATGCACTATAGTAGAAGGGTAAATGGCCTGATGTGCCTAGGTCATCATGCTTGTGTCTTTTTTTCCCCCAACCTCACCTACTATGCAAGTTAACTGTACCAGTAAGGTGGGTCACTACACATAAAGGTCATAGAACCCCCAAGTCAGCCTACAAATGAACCACGGTGAATTGAGTTAAAGACCATATATGACTGAAGCAACAAACAAATCTGTATGGAAGAAAAACTGTACCTACAAGGGGCACATTCACATTAGGCCTGCAGCAAATTCACCCTAGACCACTGCGAAAAACAAACTATAGTGAGACATAACCACCAGGGTTAATCCAAGACCTGCTGCAGCTCAGCAGAGAATGATGGTTGCGATAGGTCACTATAAGTGACTGTACAGATGACAAACAAGAGACAGTACCAACAATGGATACCCACTGCAAAGCAGTTAACAGTAAATAGATTTAACCCACAAGATGTACTTGTTGGTTGCAGGGCAGTAGGGGGGCAATAGCCATGTGTGAAAGTCACCACAGGCTGCAATACAAACCAACAAGGGCAAGGGCACCATATGCCGCTGTACCGATCAAACTGAGGAAAACCTTACCAAAAAATAAAGTTACCCACGAACCCATTGCAAAGCAGTATGTGTTAAAAGATCATGTGACCCAGCCACCATGGACCATTATACGACCAGTATAGGCCGCTGTAAAAGCAGTACACCGTAACCGTACCAACAAAGAGGTGCACACAAATCCAATAAAAAGTAGTAGTAGAGGTTAAAAGCCATGCTTGAGGTGGTCCACTACAGGCCACAGTATCCACTGTATAAGGTGAGGCACTACCAAGTAGGGGTACTTATGACTCGCTGCAGAGCAGGGAGGGATAATGGCTGTGTGGGATTTTGCTGCCAAAGGCAATTGTACAAACAGTACACAGTAGAAGATCATCAATAAAAACTACAAACAACTGGAGAGTAGTAGGTTACTGTGACAGTGAGGGACTACTATAGGTCCCCAGAGTTTGTCGAAAAACAGTACACAATGAGGAGTTGCAGTAAGCATTACCCAGACTACTACAGAGCAGTTGATGGCTTGTAAGGATTTAAGTTCTCATATGGTAATTTACAGTAAAAAAAAAAATTAACTAAGCCTATTCACATACCCACTGTAGAACAATAGAGATTAATGACCGTGTATGAATAGGTCACCCTAATCCACTGTGCAAAATATATATACACACACACACACAAAAAAAAAAAAAAGCTGGCACTCCTGCCTATGGCTGTGATACAAAGTTTAACGTGTTGCAGCCGGTGCTTCATTAGGGCCCCAGGGGTAGGCACACAGGGTCCAGGGAAAAGCTATTTGCAGATCACCTTCTTTCAGGAGGAGGCCGTTTGGAACAAGCCCCATCCTGGCTTTACCCTCCTCAATGGGGATGCCCCCAAAGTGGTTTTCAGGAACATGCCTTCACTGGCTGATGGACCAAAGCCATGGATCTGTATAGTACCCTGTGGCTAGCTGAATGCGATGCACACTTAACATGGCGAGTGCCCACAAAGAATCTAGTGTCTGAAGTGGCATTACAGGCCCGCCCCACATCGTCGTCAAAGGTCAAACCGATTCAAAAGCTACAGAAAGCACACACAGTAGCTATGAACTTGATAGAAGTGTCTTTAGAAACCCAAATCTCCATATTAAAAAGCAACCTTCTCTCAGTAGACAGAATAGGTCCATAACCCAAGAACACTAGCAAAAAAACAAGGTTAGTGATAAGTGGGGGGGCGGGTGGGCAGGCAGCGTATAACCCAGAGTTAATGAATACCATTGTCCTGTATTGTGGAATTAAAAACTCAAGGTAAGAAATCCTTTGTTAAATGAAAAACAGACTAGTTTGCACCACTTTGTTTTGTTATGTAGGTTACTTGCTTGATTATCTCCTCCTTGTGAAATTTGTGGAATGATAATGAATTTGTGATGTTTAAAACACAATAGACAATCCAAAACAGATAGCAAAGACAAGTGTTCATATTTATTTGGAAATTCACAGTTTCTAAAATCGCACTAAGGCTCTGGAGTTGCACTTTTATTCACCATACATTTTAAGCAATAAAAAAATGAAAAATGTATTCCTTTTTCTCTGCACATTTTCATCTAGACCAGTCTAAAAAAAAAAAATGAAGGTCAGAGTGCTCAGACTGTCTTCAAATTTATGCCTCGAAAAGAAATATTGTGTGTATGGAAAACTACATGTAAGCAGCAAGTACAGTAATGAGTACAGAAGCCGTTGAAAAAATAGGGTTCAGCAACAAAAAGGTAAAACACGTTACACTTGGCAAAAACCAAATAGCATTATGACAAACAAACATAAAAAAAATGCACAAAAGACAAGAATTCTAAACTCAAAAAAAATAAATATTGTATATAGAACCTATTTAATGTGATATGTTGCAGATCAGTTATACCCTGTTCTGAGAAATTGGACCCTTTAGAAGACAATTCTAAAATGAAAGTATGAAAAAGCGATGTGTCCCATCATCTAAGTGCTAAGAAATTCCATTGCTTTTCTCTGCAGAAAATGTGGCTGCAATATCAATCTCTGCTACTTGTACCAAGCACAAGAAAAATGTCACAAAAAGGACCGGTCATTTTCAGTCAAGTGAAGCAGGGCTCGACCCTCTAGAATGCTGCCCTATTGGGGGGGCGGATATCCCCAATTATTGTAGGGATCGTGCCGCTGTATTCTGAGCAGTCATGTCATTTGCCTCTTCTTCGTTTAACGTATTACTGTATATTAGTCCTTGCCTTGAGCTTGGATAACAGATCTCACCTTGCCCAAAGAATAATCTGTTCTAGCTTTTCCATTAGGTGGGAAACTCCCACACAAACAAAATAGCATCACACAAAACGCACTCGTTCCTTGAGGCTTTTTTTTTTACATTTCTGTGAATAAACTATGATACCGACAAACTAGATTATCACTTCAGGAATTATGACAAGTCAGAATAACACAGCTGTTGACCTGAGGCGTTATGATTATGAGCAGTTGCATTTTCTATTTTTTCTATTCCAAATAAAAACTGATAATGCTGAATAAGATTAGTTGCAGATGCACGACAAAATTCCTTATGTACTAGTTTATTTAAAAAGAAACCTTTGCAAGAGCCTTGCATAGAAGACACAGTGGCTCATAAAAGGGTGAGCGTGGGCTGATGTAGCACTCCGCTGTATTCTTCATGCAAGGACTGCATTGTAACCTAAAGCCACCACATAGTCACACTGATTGCACATTTCAGTAACCATGAATCAGTGCGAAAGATGTATACATAGTTTGCCCTACTAAATTATACTCGGGGTATCCAGGCATGTTAAAACATACTCATCAGAATCATTCATGGCACACATGTAAAACAATGGAAGTTGGGTATATAGCCTACAAAGCCACAACATCAGCCAGCCTACCTACCTTTGGTTTGTACAGGCTGGCTGTATGATCCCCCATTACTCCTGGGCAGAGAAATACGCCCAAATGTTAGCTGTGTGACCCTGTTGCAGCTATGTGCAAGAGGCCTTATACACTCACCGCCAGCAACAGTAACATGCAAAACGATCCTAAATATCTAGATGTATATGGGGCAGATTCAAATCTAAAAAGCTTTATACTTCTGAAGACTATTCCATGTTGGCTCCCTTAAAGCGATTGTAAAGTCTTGTTTTTTAAAACAAAAACAACACACAAACGTAAAATCTCATACTTGCCTGCTCTGTGCAGTTGGTTTTGCACAGAGAAGCCTGGATCCTGCTCCGAGTGCCTCTTTGCTGCTCCTGGCCCCTCCCTCCTGTCGAGTGCCCCCACAGCAAGCAGCTTGCTATTGGGGCACCTGAGCCAAGCTGCAGCTACATGCATCCATTCAGACACGGAGCTGCTGTTTGGCCCGCGCTGTCTTCCCTTATTGGCTAACTGACCGATTGACAGACTCAGGAGCCAATGGCACTGCTGCCATTTCTCAGCCAATCGGGAGATGGCAGAGGGATTCATAGACATCACTGGACAGAGGAGGGGGCTCAGGTAAGTATTAGGGGGTGCTGGGGTGGCTGCTGCACACAGAAGTCTATCTTCATGCATAGAATTTATTAAGATAAAAAAACACAAAAAAAACCTTCTGCCTTTAACTTTAATAAAAAGAAGGCTCCATAGCGATTGTTCAGCATGCATACTTGTGCATCGGTAGAACATTCCAGTATGACTGGCAGCATTAAAAGAGGGGCATTCTAGCCATTTTCTTGTTTCAGTAATTCATCAGGAGTCAAGTACACATATGCTTGGGGAGATGGGGTAATTGGCGGAAAGGAATAATCCTTTTCCTATGTCTGTACCGCCAATCTAGCAAACTAAGCTCACGTAAAATGTCCCACAACCACATACGTATTAAGGCAAGGAGAAGGGTAGGTCATTTTTATCCACACACTGCCAAATAAGTTCTCAAGGAAAAAAGTTATCAGAATGTACCAACAAGAGCTTTATGGTTATTTACAGCCCTCAGGTTGTTAACTGACACAGGAAAGCCTAGGACTGTGCGAAGTCTCCCTTACTGGAATCGTCATGAATAGTTGGACTTCTTGTTATAGGCCCCTTTCACACAATCGGACCAATTGGGTCCGCCTGTCCATTTTCCATTGCGCTCTATGGGGAGGTGGAAGACAAACGTGTCCCCTGAGACCTTCACACAGGAACAGAACTGAGGCTGTCAATCACCGGTTGTGAGTGTCAAAGCTTCCCCTCTCCTCACCTTTTTTACTTGGTGTCAGAAAAAACAAGTGGATGGGCCTTTGCTTCAGCAAGCACAGATTAAGCCTACAAGCAAGGTTATATCAAGGGAGATCAAGGTCATAACTGCACACAGAACGGGCATTTTTGGCAAACAAATGGTCAATTAAGGAACCTTGTGTTTCTCAACATTCATTTTAAATGGTTAGATGGGCTAAAATAAAGCCCATACATTGAACCACTCAACACAGGGCCATTTACGACAAGTCTGGTCCAGTCCTCAACTGGTTGCATTTGAAAACCTGTTGGGAGGTTGCCCCTTTTATTATTTCTATTTAAAAAGCCATAACATTTTATTCACTACCTTTATAAAAGGGTGTGGAAGTTAAGAGATTGACTACAAATGTAATAAATACTTATGTGGCAGTTATAGTTTCGTTTTAAAGAAAATGAAAAATAAACTAGAAACCGATGAACTGATGTAAAGGTGGTAAGATTTTGAACATTACACAAATGAGACACCCTCTATTGCCACCACATTCATCTGCGAAATGACACTTGAGATAGATGCTCTCATTACGCAATTCATTTCCTTTACCTAATGGGCTTTAAGGTATTTCAGTTTTCAAAATGTCTAATACAAGCCACAAAAAACAACCAGAGGAAGGGAAACCTAAACTATACCAACATTTAAAATATAAAGTACCGTGATGCTTAGAGTGCAATAAGCTGGCATGTACTAAACTATGGTCACATAAAAAAAATAAAAATAAATACATTATAATCGAAAAGAAAGTGCAGATTTTTGGTCACACCAATCAGCAGGTCACATTGCCTCAATAGTAACTAAATCTAGCAAATGGCACATTTTTACAATTAAAGTGTTTAGCATATGTGGAAGGATACGTGAAACGGTTATATACTACTTGTTATTTCCCAGGTATTTTATACTTGGTCTTACGGATTTTGATCTACTGCATCTTAGCTTATGTATTCTACTGTATAATTCCTAATTGTCAGGTAATGATCCTCAAATATGACAAACAAGTATTTAGATGAAGCTACAAATTGGCCACACATCTACTGCACCCAAAAGTGATTGCTGGTAAATTCCAGAATTGTTACACAGCTAAAGCCTGTTTTCACGTTTGCATGTAAAAACCCATTTGCCAACATGCTTCTTGAGTGCATTTCCCGTGTTTTACACTATAGGCACGTCCTACTGTGTTTTGCTGCATGTTTAAACCAAAGAAAATAGTACTGCAGTACAATGCAAAACAAATAAAAAGTGCAACACCTGGGGAAACTTAAATAAAATGCTTTTGTTAAATACGTTTTCTAGATGACTTCAGGCCAGTCATGTGATGCATGGCGTCGTCTTTGCACTTCACTGGCAGTAGGTGACATCACTGAAAATCCTCTGTGTGAAATTGAATGACACCCATTGAGGACATCTAGTGGCCAAAAGGAACTACTAAAAAAGGAATGCATTTTTAAATGCAGTAGTGTAAAGAGGTCCTAAAATAACTTTTGAAAAACTTTGATACAAGAAACTCAAAAGCAGACTGTTGGCTTAATGTGAAATGTATTAATCTGAATTGTGCTTTAAAAAAAGAATTTCAAGCCATTTTATATTCTGAAATAAATGCATATCTGGCTTTGGAAGGTCTAGACTTGCTGGCCACAAGCTGGAATATCCTTTAGAACCACTGCAAGATTTCATCAAGATAACTTTGTGGACAGCAGAGGTATATATAAAATCTGCCATTTGCGAATATACAAATTGTGTAATATTTGATGTAGTAGGTCCCCTAAAGTACATCAAAACATTTTTGATTTTTATATATATATATATATATATATATATATATATATATATATATATATATATATATATAATGGTTTTAAGCATGAATAGAACAGCAGACATACTACAAACAGGTGTTATTCACCTTCTAAAACCTTCTGTCATAAAAAGGGAAAAAGAAAATCAATGAATATCCATAGGACATAAATAGAATTGGTCAGTGCACACAGCACAAAACATAAAACAAGCATGTTAAACTGGAATTTGTGGGCTGCAGAGTGACAGAGTGTTAAATTGAATGAACAGTTCATTGCAGGAGGCCCCGTCTTCTAGTTCGTTAAAGCTCCGCTTCCTGAGACAAAATGTTTAACCACTTCAGCCCCGGACCATTTTGGTGGTTAAAGACCGGGCCAATTTTTGCGATTCGGCACTGCGTTGCTTAAATCGACAATTGTGTGGCCGTGCGATGTGGCTCCCAAACAAAATGGACGTCCGTTCCCCCCCCCCCCCCACAAATAGAGCTTTCTTTTGGTGGCATTTGATCACTTCAGTGATTTCTATTTTTTGTGCTATAAACAAACAAAAAAGCATCAATTTTGAAAAAAAATCAATTTTTTTTACTATAATAAATATCCCCCAAAAATAGATAAAAAAAATATTTTCCCACAGTTTATGCCGACAAGTATTCTTCTACATATTTTTGGTAAAAAATAAAAAAATCACAATAAGCATTTATTGATTGTTTCCGCAAAAGTTATAGCTTCTACAAAATAGGGGACTATTTCAATGCCATTTTTTTTTTTTTACTAGTAATGGCGGCAATCAGAAATTTATATCGTGACTGCAACATTATGGCGGACACATCGGACACTATTTTAGGGCCATTGTCATTTTTACAGCGATCAGTGCTATAAAAATGCACCAATTACTGTAAAAATGACACTGGCAGTAAAGGGGTTAACCACTAGGTGGCGCTGCAGGGGTTAAGTGTTCCCTAGGAAGTGATTCTTACTGTTAGGGGGCGTGGCTACGTGACATGTCACTGATGACCGTTCCCGATCACGTGGAACGGTCATCAGTGACAGTTTCACTAGGCAGAATAGGCAAATACAGGGGAATAGGGGAAAGGCATGCCCCCAGTTCTACTCTTGCCAACCGCAATCGCGGGACTCCCGAGAACATCGAGCTCCCGCGGCCACACTCCCGAGGCACACGACGGGCGTGCACGCCCGCTGGGCGGCAGATTCAAAGGGACGTGCAATTTGCCTGCCCGCGCTATTCTGTTGACGTAAATAGGCGTGCGTCGGTCGGCAAGTGGAAGTTCAAACACGACTCCCACCACCATTCAAAGCCTATTCTATCCAACCTGTGAAAGGAAGGATCTGTATACCTGCCTGTTCTGAGGGCCCTCCGGTCCGGTCACATGATCACCAGCGCTGGCTTCAGTGTAGAGGAGGAACAGCTGACAGACTGCCCAGAGTAAGCCTATGGTGACATCACCACCCAGGCTCTCCCCCTCTTCACTGAAGCCAGCGCTGGGCCAAAATCATGCGACTGGACCGGAGCACTCCCCTAACATAGGCAAGTTTACAGATCTTTCCTTTACAGAGTTAATCGAATAGCTTTAGAATGGGGGAGGAAGCAGAAGTATAGTATGACTGAACTTGCACTTTAATGCACTTATCATGGGATACCACCCAGTTGTGATTGTTACAATTCCAAGCACCAAATAAAGCAGGTGTGGCCCCCATAAGGCCCCTTGCAACTTAATTCAGCTTCATTTCATTTGAGTTTGATATGCCTGACAAAACAAGATGGAGAAGTCAGGGGACTATTCAATTGTAACTAAAGAGCTAAACTATATACACACACACACACACACACACACACACACACACACACACACCACAAGCATACTACGTTTACCCACAAAAGTGATCATTAACATTCAAGACACTGCGATAAGCAATCCCAAATATACTGCATGCTGTGCAACATGACTGTAAAGCAGTGGTTCTCAAGGGGTTATGGCACTAAGGTTGAGAGCCACTGTAGTATAGGATTGTGTATAGAGTGTGGGAAACTCCCATACTGTAATATATAACAGTATTACAATATAAATAATAAAACACACACACGATAACCAGGAGTTTATGTACACTTGTCTCTTGCAACCTCACTGCATATTCCTTCATTCCCACCCTTCCAGTATTTTACCTTCATTGAGTTTCAGGCCCAATTGTGTTCATCCAGACAACTAGGAGCAGTAAAGGGAGGAGTCTTACAAGTATAGATAAAAAGAGAAGCACAGTAATGGCAAATAAACATTTACATGTAGACTTCCCAAATTGCATTTACATTAATTCTTCAGAGCAAAGAAAAAAAAATCTCTGGTAATTTTAAAGGGTAGAAACAATAGTACTTTAAAAAAAAAAGCTAAATCCAAAACCAAGTGCATTAGGGGAAATGTCATTCCTAACCATCTCTGACCTCCATGGTGCTACTTTAACAATCTCAAAGATTAGGGTGGTAATTTGTATGGTAATGCACCAAAAATCCCAACTGCACATTGCAAGCTGTTCTAAGCAATAGAAGCTAGTGATGGAGTATTGTATAAACTTACTCTAAAGAAACTAGAAAAGGTATGAAATATTTTTTACATAATGTTTTTTTTAGGTACACAGTGTGAATGGGAACATACTAGTGGTTTCTAGACACGTGCAATTCATTTAGTTCCGAAATCCAAAAATCCTAAGTCCGAAAATTGGAGGGTTTAGGGTTAAGAGAGGTTTTTAGGGTTAAGAGAGGTTTTTAGGGTTAAGAGGGGTTTTTGGGGTTAAGAGGGGTTTAGGGTGGCGTTTCCACTTGAAGAATAAGGCTAGGACTCAGGAATTGGAATAGGGACCCCCAGAGATCAAAAGGTCAGAACGCGGGTTCCCAGAGGTCAATGGTCACAAAGCATGGCTGACCCTCCAAAGCGTACCACCTACCCCAACTAAGTTGGGGGTTGAACAAGTCGGAATACCGCAATTTCCGAAATTTAGAAAATTAGGAAATTCAAAATTCTATATTTTGGAAATTTGGAGATCAGGTATTGGTAGCTGTTAGTGAACGCAACAAATACAAATTCATCCAAAATAACGAATGACGCATCTTAACGAATGGAACGCAACGATCGAACAACAATAATAATTAAAAAAATATATTTTATCAGTATTATTTTGTTTAGACGTTCCATTTGTTATTTTGGATAATTCGTTTACTTCAGATAAATTTGTATTTGTTACAACAGCCACATTTTAGGCCTCATGCACACTGGATGTTTACTGCCAAAAACATCTGCTGTAAAAGCGTCAAACGTTTTTTTCTACATTCATTAAATTCTCCATGTTATCCTATGTGTCCATGCACACGTAGGCGGTTAGCAGTTTTGGGCAGTGGCATTTTTGAGCAGTAAAAAAAATCCCAAAACTAGAGGGTTCTGAAACGCTCCAACACTAATAAACTTTGATAAACGCTCAAAAATGTCACTCAGTTTGACATTTTTGATCCATTGAAAAATAAATGTTTTATTTTCTTCAAAAAACCCTGCTAAAGAACGCCAACGCGGAAAACCAGCTAATAAACGCTAAAAACGCTATTGAAAAAACATTGAAAAAAGTTGAAAAACTCACTGCAAAGCTACTGGTGTTTGTATAACGTTATTTTAATGTCCAGTGAGGCCTGAAAGGAAATTCCAATACCTGTAATTTAATAGATATTATTAGATAGTTATTTCGAAATTTTATGAATCGAAACTTAAAAAAAAAAAAAAAAAAAAACGGAAATTCAAATTAGATCAGGGGTCTTCAAACTTCGGCCCTCCAGTTGTTCAGGAACTACAATTCCCATCATTCCTAATCATGTCTGTGAATGTCAGAGTTTTACAATGTCTCATGGGATGTGTAGTTCCGCAACAGCTGGAGGGCCGTAGTTTGAGGATCCCTGAATTCGATTTTCGAATTTCACGTATTTCCGAAAAAAGCAAAAAAAATTATGACTTGAATTTTTTTTTTGGCAGTGCACATGTCTAGTGGTTTCCCAAAATTTGTCCAGAAAAAAAAGTAGAGCACAGTGCTCAGTTTTCCGAGACACTGGCAGGCCTAGTTATATAATTGGCATGGATAGAAGCTGGGGTGTAAGGCAAGGGGTATTATGCTTTTTTCTATTTCTACATTTTTTTAAACGGCTCATAACACTCACTGAATATTCTCTGCAGCCAACGTAAAAACCTCTGGATTACCAGAAGCACATCTCTAGTTGTGCAACAACTCATGTATGACAACTGACAGGTGTCCTGGTTAGTCTGTTCTGACATCTTGCAAAGCAAATTATGAAAAGTCATAAACAGAGCATTTAGCCATGAGGCTGCCCGCCCCCCCGCAATGGGGGTGGGCCACCCATAGTGACCCTACAGCACAGCATTGGGGGAAAAAAACTTCCATAAGTCCAGTGAAGGGACAGGTGCAACATGCAGCATGTCAGAGGTATACATCTAACTTACTATACTCCAGTACTAAATCAATACAGAATATCTACACTTCTTTGTTCCTCTGTATCACGGATACTAAAGCACATGAACATCCCTAAACATGACCATATCTGTCCAAAATAAATATGCAGCTCTGCCAAAGCTTGTCAATGCTACAGTCATTGTAGTACCTGTGTTCCCAGGAACAGACAAAGCAGAAATATTGCAATTTGTCAGAATCATTTCATTCCCTTCAAAGGACCAAAGCGAACATTTAAAAGCAAGGAATGTCACATTTGCCAATTACCCATTGCAGCTGTATATTTCTGATAATTCATTGTTTATAATGATCGATTATTTTGCAGTGAATGTTTGGTAAAAATCACATTCACTGCTTTAGAGCCGGTTCACACAGGCACGACTCGTCAGGCGACTTGGCCACCTGACAAGTCGCGCTTCATTCTGTACAATGAAACCGGTCTAATAGGAACGACTCAAGTCGCTCCGACTTAGAAAAAGGTTCCTGTACTACTTTGGGACGACTTCAGGGCGACTTGTAATGACTTCAATACCAAAGTCATTTTGCAAGTCGCCTCGGAAGTCGTGGGCAGATCGCCTTGCGGAGTCGCTTGGCAAGTCGTGCTGCCTCCGCATGAAGCGGATCTCATAAATATGCCCCCCCTCCAACAGTATCATAATAATATTTACCTCAAAAGAATATTAAGTCGCCTCTAGAAACGTCAATCATTTAAAAAGTCGGGTGTTTTGGTGCTACACAGATGTAATGAATAGGCCTACTAAAGGGCATGAAACATCATTTAGGCCAGGTTCACCTATGTGGGCTGAAACCAATAAAAAATGCAGCTGCAATGCTTCAGAAACCGAAGTAGTGCATTTTTTATGTGTTTCTGCTGTATTTCCATTGAAGTCTATGGAACTAAAAACGCAACCGGCTGCGGGCAAAAAAGTCTGACCCTTTCCAAAATAAAAACACACCAGTTAAACACAGGTGTTAATGTGTCCCATTGGCACTCATGTTAAAAACGGACTGTAGTGCTTTCAGCAAAACTATAAACACACTCCAAAATGCATAGTAGGAACCTAGCCTTAATAACGGATGCTCCTTGAAGAAACTAAAAGTTTGAAAGCAGACATTACAATACAGCAACCATTTATTAAGTGCCTACCGCAACCTCTGCGTCCACGGGAAGAGTACACAACGGTGGAACAACTTTGATTAACTGAAAGTTCTAGGGGTAACAGCTCTAAAATTTACAGATTTTTGCTGAAAGCAGATGAGCCGGAAACGCTAAAATATATTCAAAAATGGGAAAGAGAACTAGGAGTCCCAAGGGGGAAAACTACAGTAGGAAGGATACTTAACCTGACCCATACCTCGGCAGTCGACGTGAGGACTGCCGAGATGAATTTTAAATGTATTACGGGCTGGTATGCTACCCCAGACAAAACTAGTAAATTCAGAGAAGGGCAGTCAGCGGAATGCTGGAGAGGGTGTGCTGCAAGGGGAACGATGGCCCACCTATGGTGGGATTGTCCGAAAATAAAAAACTACTGGAAAAAAATCCTGGCATTGATTAAGGTTATAACCAAGAAAGAGATAGAAGAGGACCCATGGGTTGTTCTTTTCCATGGGGGAGAAGAGACCCTAAAAGAATATAAAAGCTCCCCGACTCCCCATCTGCTCAATGCAGCCAAGCAATTGATACCGAAGAAATGGCGGGAGGTGGAAAGCCCACAAGTTTGGGAGTGGATGGATTGCATTGAGGACACATATAGGAGGGAGGAGTTGAAGTACGGGGCGGAGGAGGACGAGGTGAGTTCCAGGGACAATTTGGTAATATGGAAAGATTTAAAAAAAAACTGGAGCTTTGCGGAGAATCTGAGAGAACAATGAGAAAGATACAGCTGTAATAAGGTCTAATTCTGCAAATGTGGAGTCACGAGATGGTGGGGTGGGTGGGATGGGGGAGGGGGGGGGGTAACGTAGGCTTAACTTTTATTATTTTCTGCTGCCTATGGTTATATACTTTTTTTCTCATAAAGAAACAATACAGCAACCAGATTATTCTTTTTACATTAATGTGTCCCAGGAAAAGTATCAGTTGAAATGTGACTTCCGGAAGACATAAAAACGAAATTTCTACACATTGCAGTATACAAGACCCACAGTACAAAGAAAGGCTGGTATACACGGGCGAAAGACAAAGAAAATGTCCGACATTTGGCCGGTGTGTACAGCTGTCTGTCCGGATTCTGTTGAATGGGCATGCTGGAAAATCAGCAGCCGACTGGCATACAATCAATGCTCATAGCCAATTCCTTAGGTTAGTAAAATGATCTGCCATTTTTTTGTTCAGGCTGGATTGAACAGAAAAACCGAAAAAAAAAAAAAAACCCTATAGTGTGTGTGTGTACCAGGTATTACTCAAAGCAACTAATCATAGTACTACCAATAAAAGCTGACCCACTTGGATGCCAGATTATTGTACACCAATGCCGTTTGCTCCATTATTAAATAAAGAATCTGTGATATTACCAACTGTCTGAACTGTGTGATCTAGAAAGTCTATCAGTACAGATTCCATTGTTTACATGACCAACAAGTTCTCATTACAAAAAAAAATGCATTTGCATTTACAGTTGATCTAAGCCTAGCAATAAATAAAAAGTTGCATTAGTAAACGACCTAATCTGACACACACACACACACACACATACATATATATAAATAAAAAAAACACACACACCACATTGGACAACTATAGTAAAAATCTGAAGAACTTAAGACTAGAGAGAATATATATATATATATATATATATATATATATATATATATATATATATATATATATATATATATATATATATATCCCTCGATTATCCTGCTAAGCAGTGTGAATGGAGGAACCTTCTTTGCCAGTTATTGTCAGACAGCAGGCACCTATGGCTGTCTGAATCCCCAGTGACTGCAACTGCCGGGTAACTGGAAGCAGTCACTGTTCAGACAACAATTATCCACCCTGCTCTTTCAATTTTTCAGTCAAAGTTTCCTGAATCGGATGAGGAGTACAGGGCCACTCACAGTGCGACTCCAGCCTATTCTGCATGGTTTTTCATACGATGCAAAAACTTAGCATTTATTTTTGGCAGCATAAAGAAAATGAAAATCATACAAAAGCATTGACTGAAATGTAGCAACACCGTGCCTACTCCTGCCAATCAGACATTTTCCAACTTTTTGAAAGAAAAAAAGACAATATCTGACCACATGCTTTTTATCTTGCACATATCTTAAAATGACACTAAATTCTTATTTCTTATAAAATAACTGCAATATGTCCAAACACGTATAACCATAATGTACCTTCTATTTTACTTTTCCTTTGTTTGATCTCTCATATGCAAGTTTTTTTTTTTTGCTATTATCAGACTTCGTATACTGGGGTGGCCAAGTTTGTTTCTCCATGCCCCCGTTTGTAGATGAATGTAGTCACACTTTCTAGCTCTTCCTTAAGATGGACTACACCTCTTTATAGAGACACGTTCAGCTATAAAAGGGAATTGTAGTACATATAGCGTAACATGTGACCAGAAATAACAGAACAGTTTGTTCCACACCAGTAACAGCGAGGCGAACTAGTGGGGGATAGAGAGCATGGATCGGGACAAAGAAGAAGCCTGAAAAACAAGCCATGTTCTACTTGAACAATTGAGATAAAAAAAATTACGTTTAGTGTCACTTTAATGTTAGGATCTTGCAATCTCTACTGCAATTTGGCAAACTAAACACAAAATGCCAGTAACAATTCCCATGGAAACTATTTAGACTGGTACATCTTGGCAATCTTCTAAGGAACTTGTTTATTAAGAAAGGGGCCATCATTATTGTTAAGCAAACAATGAAGATTTAGAATGTCACAGTAGCCAAATCAATTTTTTTCACAAAAATGAAGTAAAACAGATTTACCCGACTACTGTCATTGCACTCCTACTGCTTCATTCAATAAGCTCATACAATGTTTTTTCTCATTGCCACCACATTTTTAATTTAAATGAATTTGTTACTGGCAATGTATGTTCAACCGATGGCACTGCCTTTAAGTTTAACACTGGTCAGGGCTGTATATTCAGCTGGAACACCTTCACATTATAACTGCCAAGTCAGTTTGGAGGCACCTTTGACAACAAATACATGTGGTGTGTGGTCTACATCTTCTAGTTCAGACACACACACACACACAGGGGTTAAATTTACTAAAGCCCTGTTCACACCTGAGCGATTTTCTGCTTTAAGCTTGCAGCTCTAAAATGCTCAACAAGCAAAATCCCATTTATTTCAATGGTCCCTGTTTGCATCTGAGCATTTTCTCACTTAAAGCAAAAATGTCTGTCGCTCAAAAAAATACAAGTGTTTTTTCAATAGAAACGCCTAATTTGAGCATTTTAGCAGCGTTTTTTTTTTTTTTTTGTGTTTTCTGCTCAAACAGCAGCACTCAACCCCTAATTTTATCTCCCTCTCCTCCCCCTAGTGCTTTTAATTGGCTAAACAAAAATGCCTGAAGCTGTTAAACACTTTTAATACGCTTAAAAAACGCTTGTAATACACTTCTAAAAATGCTCAAAAACTCAAATAAAAACCCAGTAAATCGCTACGTTCAAGTGTGAATGCAGCCAAAAACTGGAAAGCGCAAAATCTGGTGCAGCTGCACATAGAAACCAATCAGCTTCCTTTTTTTGTCAAAGCTTAATTGACCAAGCCGACGTTAGAGGCCGATTGTCTACCGTGCAGATTTTGCACTCTCCAGTTTTATTAAATCAACCCCACAGTCACACCACTAAGCTGCAATATTTTGCCCAAGGATCACTGACTTAGTCGGTACATTGCTTATGGAATCCAGCAGAAGAAACTCACCATCAACTGATCAAGAACATACACAGACCATTTATAAAAAAGACACACCTGAAAATCTCGCACCTTTTTTTCTCTCCATGAAAATTGCCTTACAGATTGTAGTGATAAACTCTGAAACAGCAAACTTCAAATAAAAAAATACAGATACTTAAAAACCAACTCTTGCATTCACACTTGTTGCTTTAAACTCCAGTGGCATTATAAATAGACAGAAGGCACATAAATATGGAAAGGTGCAAGTACGGGAACGAAATTAGGGAAGGGCTAGAGAAACTGAGCATAAGTTAACTTTAGTTCCACCCATCAAAATTGGGTATCAAATGTTCTTTCCCCTAATAATTAAACTGCAAAAAAAATAAAAATAAAAAATAAAACACTAATCCTACTAAATGATCTCAAGGAGAAACAAAATGGTTTCCATTTCCTTGCAAAAAATGTCCAGAGCTGAAGATGAATCACATTTTTAGTCCAGCCCAATCTTGCCAAGTTGTGCATATGCTCCGAAAGATAGATCTATGTAGGAACAAAAGTCAGATGTAAAAAAAAAAAAAAAAAAAAATCCCTACGATTATAGATTACCAGAAACTGCTGTAACACCAAATGTTCCCACAGTCAAGTCTTTGTTGGTTTTGATGATGTCATGTAGACTAGGCATGGACCCGGACTTTGCGTTTATTAATGTTTTAAGGAACTTTCCTTGGTCCTGAAGTTTTGAGCGCCTGCGCTTGATGGCTCTTTTTTCAGTTTTAGTCTTTTGAGGCTGTCCATTACAAAGGGAAGAGCAGGCTGTGATGCCACAGAAATAGGACTCTTCTGACTGGGAAGAAGTCTCTGAGCTGCCTTCAGAAGGTGGCCCTTTATAGGATGAGTGATACACTTCCCCCATATTTGAGAAGTCTCTCTGGTTTGTGAATTGTTTCCTTGTCTTGATGTCCCCATTGGGAAGTGCTTTTAATGGATCCATCGGCTTTAATGTCTCAATCTTTTCAGTTTTACATTTGCAACGCTTTTTCTGCAAGTAATACCAAAAAAGTTAAAATACATAAATAAAAAAAACAAAAAAAAAAAACACACATTGCGTTTTAAATGTACTACAGTACTCTTTAAACATTTCTCTTAAAGGGACCATTGTCACTGCAAAAAACTGCCAAAGCAGATAGTATACTTAACTTCCGGGTACCCAGTTATCTCTCACCATCTCTCTGTTCAAGCACTGAAGCTTTCATAAGATTTTTCAGCATTTAAAGTGGAAGTAAACTTACCAAAAACAATTTCTACCTGCACGATAAAACCATAATGCACTAGTATGCATCACATACTAGCACATTATGAAAGACGTACCTTGAAACAAAGCCCTACAGCGCCACTTTGTCGTGGCTGCAGAGGCTTCCATCTCCACCAGGTCTTCCTTCCAGGTTTGTGGGCTGTAGCCGATTGAATGGTCGAACCATGATGACGGTAACAAAGCTCTGAAGGAATGGCACGGGTATACCGTTCCTTCAGAGCACATGTGCTGGTGAGGTCACCAGCTGCTGCTCACTGGAATATCTCCTAAATGGTGAATGTTTAGGGGATGCATTTTACCTGCAGATAAGCATTATTATAAGTTTACCTGGGCGGTAAAAATAACATTCAGGAGTTAACCATTACTTCAACACTTCCAGGAGTGTTGGATGCATTTATTACCTCCAGCATAATGTGGTACCATCCTCCAGATGAAAACACAGTGCACAGTAGGGGACACATGTATCCAACACTCCTAAAGTTCAAATGCTAAAAAAAAAAAAAAAAAGAAGGTAGGAAACATGGGCCCCAAGCGAGCAAATAAGAATTTTTCTTTTTTGCAAAGGGCAATCTTTTGAGGTAATGAGTCACTTTAAGCGCATCACACACACTTCACAATTCTCCGAACCAATGTAATCTAAAGACAGAGAAAAACTATTTGATTAGTATCCAATTGGGCAGACCCCTATAGAAAAAAGTTAGTTATAGGTAGAGCTGAAGATTGTACTATAATATGCCAGACTGTACCTTGAGTGGTTAGCTTTAGTCATCAAAAGCAATTAAAATGATATTTCTCTACTAAAGCATAGGAAAGAGAAACTCTTGGGTAAGATTTTTTTTTTTTAATATAGGTTTCTACAAAGTTATGGATTTATTTACTGCAGTCTGCTCAATACCAAAATTAACTAAGAATACACTTTGAAAAAAAAATTGGGAAACCAGTGCTTATAAAACAAATTAGTGGTGTGCATGCATGTATGTATGGTTCTTGAGCGATATGTGTGCATCACTCTCACAATATGACAAAAAGGTAGTTTAAAGTACTACCATTCACAGTAAAACAGACAATTCTAATAAAGAGGAGGTCATTATATAGACACATCTCAGGACCTCAGTGTCGGCTTGGCACAATCTGCAAAGAATCAAAAAACGTAATACTGACAAGCATAATTTGGAAGTTGTCTTCATGAATATGTTATATATAAACCAAAAAACGTACCTTTTTTTCTGGAGAAAACTTCAGTGGTTCCACAATATATAAATCTTCAGGATCAACTGAAAAAAATTTAAAGATGTTCAAATGACTGCAAAAGTAAATGGCAGTTATATTTGGTTCCTTAAAGCGGGGGTTCACCCTTAGAGGGCACTTTTTCCCCTTAGATTCCTGCTCGTTTTCTCTAGGGGAATCGGCTGTTTTAAAATATGTGCAATACTTACCCGTTTACGAGATGCATCCTCTCCGTCGCTTCCGGGTATGGGCTGCGGGAATGGGCGTTCCTTCTTGATTGACAGTCTTCCGAGAGGCTTCCGACGGTCGCATCCATCGCGTCACGATTTTCAGAAAGAAGCCGAACGTCGGTGCGCATGCGCAGTATAGAGCCGCACCGACGTTCGGCTTCTTTCGGCTACGAGTGACGCGATGGAATGCGACCGTCGGAAGCCTCTCGGAAGCCTGTCAATCAAGAAGGAACGCCCGCTCCCGAAGACCCATACCCGGAAGCGACGGAAGAAGATGCATCTCAAAAACGGGTAAGTACTGCTCATATTTTAATACAAATAGCCGATTCCCCTAGACCGAACGAGCAGGAATCTAAGGGGAGAACAAAAAAATTTTAATAAATGGGTGAACTCCCGCTTTAAGGCTGCATTCACATCTAGGCAGACAAAATCGCGGCGTTTTGTCCCGCGAATTGCAGCGAAAAATATCGGCGTTTTGTACCGCGATTTGCGGCGACAAAACGCCGCGATTGTCCGCCTAGATGTGCCCCTAGATTGTCCCCCTATGGAGTTGGTTCCCATCTCCTATGCCGAACGCCGCCTGAAAAAAAGGTCCGGGACTTTTTTTCAGGCGGCAGGCGTTCGGCGTGGAGATGTGAACCATCTCCATAGAGGGCAATGTTAAATCATCCCTCTGGCGTCTCGGGGCGGCAGCGGCGTCACACTACAGGCGACAAAACGCCTAGGTGTGAATGGGGGCTAAAGTAACAATCTCTGGTTTAAAAAAAAAAAAAAAAAGCATGTATTCTTAATTCTAAATATACCTTCTATTGCTCTCAGCCTTCTCCAAATTCCTCTTTTTGTAATTGGATTTCCTAGAGGGTGGCTACGTTCCTTCAACATGGTCCCACTGTATGATGGAAGGTAGCCAGCCTTTTCTTGTTCACGACCAAGATAGGACTAGAGACCACAAACTATGGACTATGGCAGTGCTCAAAATGTCAAGTCCTGAGCTACTAGCCAGGCCTCAAGGGGTACTCGCCACCAGTTGCCCTACCCAGCCCGCCCGCCCCTAATTTCGCCCCTAGACACGCCCTCATAAATTATCTCATGAAATGACACTTAAATGTTTTATGCAGAATTAAGTTATAAAAATAAATATTACCAACAACAACTGTATCCGTGTCCACCAATGCAGGCAGGCTGTGCCCACCACATACGTGTTCCCGCCGCTTAACGTCATATTCAGCCCCGCCGCCCTGGCCGGGGAACTTTGATTGACAGATCACCAGGATTGGACGGGTGATCTGTCTATCAAAGTCCCAGGACCAGGGTTGGATCTGACAGTGAGCAGCGGGGAACACGGCAATTAAAATTAAAACTGTTTTCCTGCGTTCCCCGCGCTGCGCTATAACCACCCGGGCGGCGCTCTCTCTCTTCCCGGTCCGCGGTCACTGGGAGAAGGACTTCCATTACACACAGGTTGCCAGCGGTGCTCCCCCTTTCTCGCCAGACCTCAAAATCCACTCGCAAAATGCGAGCAGGCGAGTGGATTTTTTGAGGGCTGGACTATGGTATGTGACACAGTGCACATGACCGCAACTAACATGCATTGCTCATTCCAAACAAAACAGCAGTTGGAGGGGAAGAGGAGAGGTGAAGGAGCTCACAGAGGACATTTTTAAAGTGTTGCAAAACACCATAAGTAAAAATAAAAAAAAAAACTGATCACAGGGCCCATAAGTGGTAAACTTGAATGGGTTATTTTGAAGAAAAAAAATAAGAATATTGTTAAGTGTCACTTTAAAGCATATCTATGGTCAAAATTTAAATTCATATAATCATATTGTATTTCAGTTATTTCTAGCCTACTCCTATTAATCTTGAAGTTTGTAAACTTGCACTGTGAAGATCCCCACACATTCACAGCCTTGAATTCTGTGACACATTAACTATAGGCACTGCTGTGTCACACATTTCACAGAGCCTGCCCTCTGACACAGGGTCCACTGATGGCAGGCAGCAATGTACCATGGGATATAAAGTCCTTAGAAGCTGAAAAATAGAGCGCAGTGGAGAAGCTACAAAGCGTGCTGGAAATCGCTGCAGGCTCCGTTTCAAAACTCCTGTGCGCATGCCCACAAACATTTGCGTTGCCCAGGTGTCATGATATAGGAAACCTTTGACTTTATAGTTGCGATACCACTACATGTCCCAGAGTGCCCCATTTTGCAAAGCACAGCTGTACAGTTCCTGGATCTCTCAGTCCATGCCACCACCAGTGACAACCAGTGTGCCTTCATAGTTGGTCACCAGTCAAAAGGCACTTGCCTGTATCAGCCAAAAGGGACAGCCCCTCCCTCAAAGTTCCCTTTATATGCAGCGGTGGCCAGTTCCCACTCCCCACACCTCCAGTACCCTGATGTCTCAGACTGGTGTTCGGGAGAACTCCAGGCTCCTTTCCATGACCTCCAAGCTGTGCTCCCTTCCAGACGACTTTTACAGATGGGGAAAAAAAAATCTGGGTTTTTTTTACACTAAAACCCGACTTAAAATAGATTGGCAACTATGATGCTTTACGAGGCGGTGTGCTTGTAAATGCAGGTGGCTTTTGCATCAGTATTTACCTGCGTACGGCATATTTCCCCTGAATATGCCATTATTGCGTTTGGATGAACATGCCCTTCACATATGCATGGAAAAACGTAGATGTCGAAGTCATTTATATTTACAAGCATATAGCCACATACAGCCATTCACATATATAGACGCTCTATGCAGCACCTGTTGTCCCCCAGGCACAGAAAATTGTCAGAAATGTTATGCTAGAAGACTTTTCAGCGTGTAAATATCCTTGTGCATGAAGCCGATTTTTGCAGCCTATGAAGCTTAAATAAGGAACTTTGCCCTGGCAATCTAAAACCATGAAGAACGCCAAGCATGGTTATGTCTTTTAAACTCCTGCCCAATGCAAGACAGGCACACCAACAGGCTGAACAGTGAGCTTTTTACAGTTATTTAGCAAGGTTTTTATTCTTCATTTTATGTAGGCACAAATACTGCTTAAAGTGTTTTTTTTTTTCCCCCTATAAAAATAACAAACAAGACTTTACATACATGTTATACGTTAACTGCTCTGTTGCAGTGGATTTGCACAGAGCAGCCCGGATCCTCCTCTTCTCAGGCCCCTCTTCTGTGATCTTGGCCCCCTCTTCTGTTGAGTGCCCCCAGAGCAAGCAGTTTGCTAGGGGGCACCTGAGCGGAGGCACAGCTCCCTGTGTCCATTCAGACCCAGGGCCCTAACCTGGACCCCTGCCCTCTCCTGATTGGCTAGCTGACATTGACTGACAGCTGTGGGAGCCAATGGCGCTGCTGCTTTGGCTCAGCCAATTAGGAGGAAGAATCTCGGATGGCTGAGGCACTCGTGGACATCGCTGGACAATGCATCAAGATAAAAAACCTTCTGCCTTTACACAATCCCGTTAATAATAAATACACAGCCAGTTATTTCAAACTGCATACAGAAATTTAAATCCTGTTTGACATCAATGCGGTTCATGAAAATATTTTCTATAAAAAGTAGGATTTTAGGATAAGATCTAACCAGACAGATTACGAGGTTGGCTGGGAAAAAAAATGCAAAGTATAGCATAGCCTTCTTAATAGAAATGTCATCTGCATAGAATTGTATCTACAATCTAATTTTTGTTTTGAACTTACCTTCCCTTTAAAGTGTTTCAATTTTTGCATCCAAATTGGTCTTATCCACAAAAAAGAAACGCTGCTTGCATTTGCTCATGTCTGAAAACTCCACAAATTAAAAGGTTCCTCTGCTATTCAGAGGCGGCTGGGGAGTTGGGGTTTAACATAATTAACCATCTGTGTACTGGGCTAGCAGTTCTCAATGGCAGTTGCAAATTAGATTTGAACACGACTGTGCTAAGTGGTAAAAATCTAGAAGCTGGGCTTCTGCATTTTACGTTAATGAGGGAAAACTCTGTATGTCATAGGTTCAATTTGACAGCAAAAAGGGGAAAATATTTTTTAGGCTATAAACAGACTACGTACCTTCTTTACTTGAAAGCTGAAATGACTGGGAACGAATCAACGGTAATGTGGTTCTTCGCTTAAGATTCATATCATCGTATGAAGAAAAACATCTAAGATAAAAAATAAGTTACCAAACAAAAATTTAGCATGCATGTTTCCTGATGACAGAGATAAACTATAAACACAGCAGCGATAAATTGTGCGTATATATTACACAATTACAGATTACATTTCATTATTCACATTAGAATATTTTGAAGAGACTGCTCACACAAAATCAGCCAATTTAGGAAATGTGTGCAGGATTGTTGAATCAGCCATCAGCTTCTTACATCTATGAAGAATTCAAGACTTCTGCAATCTGCGTTCCTACCTCCACCCATGTGCTGAAAGGACTTCAATCCAGCAAAATTTCCTAAATTTTAGATTAAAAAGTGAGACCAAACCGTTTCACTGATCAGGGCCAAAAATGACAATAGTGTACTATTAAAAAAGAAAATCATCAATTTGAAATAAAATGCACTCACAAGGAGACGGAGGACCGCTTAGGTCGTGAGAAAGTCTGTGCTGTGACACCTTCCCTGTCAAGGCAGGTCCAGTGGACAGTCTCAGGGTAGCCATTTCTTCACCCAGGCCAAGTTGCTGATGTACAGTCCGGAATCATCACTGGAAGCCAAATGGGGAAGACCGCAAACTAGGAAGTCTAAGTGTCGGTGTTCTACTATTGAGAAATGCTCCTGTCTAATAATGCCTCCGATGGGTCTGCGCATGCGCAGTAACCAACATCACACAAGCTGATCTGTTGATCAGCTGGAGTGACATCAACACGGCGCATATGCAGATAGTCGGAGGCAGTATTCGATCTGCTAAGTGCAGAGGGAGAATGTAATTGACAGATTCTGCTTAGCTATTGAGGGGTGGATTGCGAGTGTCTTGAAGGGCAGGTTTGGTGTGTATATTTTAACCCGCCCTTAGACACAGCAAAAGCGGGCTGTCATCACACCTAACCAGCTGTGCAACAGACAGAAACAACTGCGTTCAATACAAACAAAACCCACCCCGCAACAGGGAGGCAGAATCTGACAAGTTTTCCCTCCCCTGTTTGTGTTGGGTAATGCCTCAGACGATGTGTGCATGCGCTGTGTTGGCGTCATGCCAGCTGATCAACATATCAGCTGTCGTGACATTTGTTACTGCACATGCGCATACTCATTGGAGGCATTTCTCGATAGACCACCAGCCCATCAAACGGGAACTCCCTCAACCTAAGGTTACACCTTACCCATGAGTGGCTTTGTGTTTCAAGGAGGCACTCCTCTATTAGTCTGCCCTAACAGGGAAGCTGTCACAGCACATTGGAAAAAGAAAAAATTGCGCTAACCAAAAACAATTGTGATTGAATAAGTGAATATATAAGGAGGCAGCAATAACGTGACCGAACACAAGCATATAAGAAAAAAGAAAAAATCGTGCCAACTAATTAAACGGCAATCAAGTCCTTGTGAATACACAAATTAAATGTGATAATAAAGTCCAACAAGCAAATGAAGTTCTGGAACAAACAACACCCGGTGCACTGATGATTGAGTGAGCCACCACCACATGGACTGAGGCTTACCAGAAGGTAAATAAATAACAGCGTTATCTATTATTCCACAGTAGGATATCCAGGAAAATGTAGTCACAGCACAGGATGGATCAGAAATGCAGCATAGATATTAAACCATAGAATTCACTGAGGGATATACCAGACTTGGCATAGAAGGATCCTCGTTCTCCTCCTCTGAGAACTTCTCTCTCCGCTCCTCACTCTGACGCAGCTTCTACAGTCTATGGCAGCAACGCCGGAAACCGCTCGATCCACCTCACTCCACTCCCCGCCCACAAGTTGCCAATCTGTCTGTCCTGCCCCACCCACTCCTGACAAGAAACGTCCAACTCTGTAGTGTCCTTAGGGGGCGTCACCCTATCCGCCTGTCCTCGGGCCTGTCCCACTCCAATTCGTCACTCCTCCGTGGATTCTATGGTTTAAGATCTATGCTGCATTTCTGATCCATCCTGTGCTGTGACTACATTTTCCTGGATATCCTACTGTGGAATTCTAGATAACGCTGTTATTTATTTACCTTCTGGTAAGCCTCAGTCCATGTGGTGGTGGCTCACTCAATCATCAGTTCACCGGGTGTTTGTCACAGCACATGCTCTCACCACCTGAGTGATTCTCACTCTTGTGGAGTAAATTTTATCTTCGATACATTGATCGTTTTCCATTTTAACACTACACTATTGGCATTTTTGCACTGTTTTTCCCCAACCTTGTTTTATATACAGTACAGCCTGAGGTTCCCACTCCTGTCCACTCAGCAGCTTCTTCCAGCCTTTAGTAAGTAGTAGGCCTTCAATAATTACAAAGAAGCTACCCACACCTTTGATTCAATAATTTTCATATTTCATCATCTTCTTTCTTTTCTTCAGGGACAGAGCTTAAGCGCTGCAGATTCTGTGCCTAGTTTGACAGATAGTTTATATGGAGTTCAAGTGGTACTGTTCGGGGAGACGCAAGCCTATCCAAAATGTTTACAGTCTACTTAAACATATTATATGCTAGCCATACACTTGTAGACTGGGGCAGAAGACAAAAATCACTCAATTTCCTTATCCACATCAAATAGCAATGGTCTTCACTGCCTGCGGTATTCATACAGCTGCAGCAATCGCAGCTGTCTGAATATCTGAACAATCACTGCACCCAACTGAATGCAGTCGCTGTTCGGCCAACAACTTTCCACCTGTCTCGCTTGGTTTTGTCAAATTTTGACGCCAACTAGCTGTATTTAGAGAGACTGAGGCTATGTTTGCATGCAACTGCTCAGATGTGCAGCTACATGACAACAGTGGCGGCACTGGCTGAGGATTTGTACAGAGTACAAATATGACAGCTGCTGCTGACAGTTGCAGCCGTTTACACAAAGTGTGTGCAGGCAGCGTTTACAACTATTGTCGGGATTCCGATTCTTGCTTCACAGTCTCCCCTGGCCGCTGCTATTCAGCCATCAAAATGTAGCCCAACACTGCTCAAAGGCATAACAGAGCAGCGAGACACGCAGACACAATCTAACTGCCCTCCAGCAAGAGACATCACTACTTTATAAAGGTCCTATTTACACTTTGGTATTTTGGGAAAACGTGCAGTAAAGTCCAACATTCCTAACCACTTCAATACAAGACACTTAACCCTTCCTGCCCAGGTAAATTTTACAATTTTAGCGCCGTCACATTTTGAATAATTACTCATGCAACATTTTTTTTGGCAGCTATAGCTTTTTTTTTTTTTTTGTATTTAATCAGTTTGTTTTTTTTTTACCAAAAAAAAAAAAGAAAAGAAAGAACATTTTGGAAAAAAAGAAGGGAAAAAAAAAAAGTGTTTTCTTAGTTTATAAAATGTAGCAAATCCTTCACGATATATTTCTCAGCAATAAGCACTGTTATATGCAATTATTTTCAAATCGCTATGGTTGGTCACAGCTATCACATGGTACAGATGCAATGCGATTGGCCCTGTCTGTGACCAATCACAGAGATAAACCCAATAGTACACAATGATTGGCTATGAATGATTGGAAGGACATCTCATATGATGTCCAACCAAGATGTGAGCGCTAATGTTTGGCAGCCATTTGACTATAGGCCAGACAGGAAGTTAATGGTGCCCCAAATATGGTTAGCAGTTGCATGTTTTGCTGTGCAAAAAAACGCTTGGCTCCATGGGGGGGAGCAACTCTGGCACGTTTTCCATATGTCCTATGTGGTTGTTTGAAAGAGATCAACAGTAAAAAATAAACAAAAAATAAATAAAAAATGTGTTCCACATATGTGAATGCAGCTTATAGAGCGATCACAGGTGCTTTGTAACCTGTCTAGCCGATTATATTTACCAACTGATTAGTCAGAAAAGGGGCAGATTTCACATACTAAAAGAAGCTCTTGGAGAGAAGACCATCACTACATCACAGCAGTGACAGATTGTTAAACTGGTCCCAGATAGTTACGGAACATATATTGTTTGAAAAATCGGCTTTGTATCTGCCAAGTATTATCCTGGAAGTAACTTTAGAATCGAGTAAAGTTTCTGTTGGCATAACAACAGCCACCCAGGTAAAAAAACTCAAAATAACCAGAATCATAGGCCTACAAGCTCCACATACCACAATATGATAGATTCCTGAAAGATGGCATCACTGTACTTACCGTTTGGGACTTGGATAGTTATTGCTCTTGGGTATTTTTGATAGGTAATCATCACTGAACTGTGATGCGTTTCGACACCGTTGTAAACAAAGCAGTGCTACCAAAACAACGCAAAGCACTAGGGAGATTATTAAATAAGTCTGCCGATCAAAGACCTGTAGTGCAAAATAAAAGACATCAGTCACTGTTAAGATGGCATGAAAAGGCAGTCCTTTAATTGTTGGCCTTGGCTGATAAAAAGGAATGATTTAGAAAAATACAGAAATAAACATGATTTTTTTTTTTGGAAGACCGGCCCATGCGTGTATTGACAAAAGGGAAAGCCCTTCAGCAGATTTATCACTACCAGATGTCGGACCATTATCTTAAGACCATGATTCACATTATGTTAACACAGTGTTTCTCAATTCCAGTCCTCAGGCCCCCCCAACAGGTCAGGTTTTCAGGATTTCCCTCAGATGAAAAGGCTGTGGTGATTACTAAGGCAGTGAAACTGATCAAATCACCTGTGCAAAATAATGGAAATCCTGAAAACCTGACCTGTTGGGGGGGCCTGAGGACTGGAATTGAGAAACACTGTGTTAACACCACACATAAAACAAACACTGAAGGATCATTCACATTAAAGTGTTCCACTGCAATGCGTTAATGCAAATGTGAGGTATGGCATCCCATTCATTATGGATGGACTGTAAATGCAGCACAACGGATGAAAAATGTACATGACTTTTTTTCAAAACACTGCATATGGTGTATATTGTTTGAGTGCTGTGGTGCATTGGGCAAAGAAGAATGAGGAGTATACAAGAAATTGTTATAAATTCCCAGTTAAAAAAGAGTTGTCATTAAAGTGTCACTAAAGGCAAGCAGAGGTTGCAAATGTTTCCTTGAGAAATGTATGACTCAGATAAGTTCCCACTGATCTTTTTAGCTTTCTGTAAGGGGTCAATTCTTCCCAATGACCACAAGGAGTATGCTTCCCACTGATCATCACACTAATGTATCATGAATTTTAGATTAGAGGTCGACCGATATATCGGTCGGCCGATATATCGGCCTATATTTGGCCGTTTTTAAGATATCGGCATCGGCCGATTATTGTGAAAATTCGGCCGATTTTCGGGTGCTAAACTCTGCTGACCAGTGCCCCGCTCCACCTACAGCTACAGCAGCAGCAGCACGAGAAATCATTCACCCGCGCCGCTGATAGCCTGCGCCGGCCCCTATAGGAGAAGAGAAACAAGTTTCAGTAGAGCCGCCCAGCCCCGCCCCCCGACTTTGGCGGGCTATAGCAGAGGAAGAAAGCATCAGCAAGCATGTCACTAGCCCGAGCCGCTGCTGCCTGTGACTAGTAACTCCCCCCCTCCTCAGCAGGTGATCGTGGCCAGCACTACCTTCTCTTCCTTCCTGCATGGATGGAGGGTAAGTGAAAAAAGTAATGTGTTAGAAGAACACAGTGGACGAGTTTCTGCTAAGAGAACTGGTACAAACAGCTTCTGTCTGCAACATTCTTCTTTGAGGCATCCAAAAACCTCCCCCCCTCTGCTTATCTCCAGAAAAATAAGGGGAGATGTTTAGTTGAGAAGAGGAGAATTTAGGAAAAGCTGATTTTAGCACAGCGAAGGCAGAGTACTCATATTGTAATGGGCTCACTGGAAGGATCAACAGATATTTTTTCTGTCCTTGTAGATTTTTTTACATTGAAAAAACATAATGAAATGTGCGTGTATTGCAGAAATGTACAACATATATGGTTTCTTCTTTGCCCAGACATCGCTTTAGTGCAATACCTTGGTGCCTGCCACACTTTTACCTGAAATTGTCTTTATACTGAATTGCCAAATGTGCCCCCTGTAGACTTTAATCTGCTTTGATGGGACACCTGGCTAAGACTGACAAGCTGCCATTGAGTTGCATTGTGAAAATGGATGAGGATGACTCTGGGTGGCTATGAGCCTCTTCACAATGTAACTCATCCTCATCCATTTTCACAATGCAACTCAATCATCTTCATCCCCCGCCACAATGTATCCCCCCACCCATGGCCAGCTCTATCCATCCATCCCCCCTCCACAACGCATCCCCCACCCACGGCCAGCACCATCCATCCATCCCACACTCAGCACCATCCATCCCCCTCCACAACGCATCCCTCACCCACGGCCAGCACCATCCATCCATCGCCCTCCACAACGCATCCCCCACCCATGGCCAGCTCCATCCATCGCCCTCCACAATGCACCCCCCACCCACCGCCAGCACCATCCATCCATCCACCCGCCTCCACAACACATCCCCCCACCCATGGCCAGCTCCATCCATCCCCCTCCACAACGTATCCCCCACCCATGGCCAGCTCCATCCATCCATCCCCCCCTCCACGACGCATCCCCCACCCATGGCCAGCTCCATCCATCCATCCCCCCTCCACAACGCATCCCCCACCCATGGCCAGCTCCATCCATCCATCCCCCCTCCACAACGCATCCCCCCACCCATGGCCAGCTCCATCCATCCCCCCTCCACAATGCATCCCCCACCCATGGCCAGCTCCATCCATCCCCCCTCCACAACGCATCCCCCACCCATGGCCAGCTCCATCCATCCCCCTCCACAACGCACACCCCACCCATGGCCAGCTCCATCCATCCACCTCCACAACGCACCCCCCACCCATGGCCAGCTCCATCCATCCCCCCTCCAACACACCCCCCACCCACGCCCAGCACCATCCATCCCCCCCTCCACAACGCACCCCCCACCCATGGCCAGCTCCATCCATCCCCCCTCCAACACACCCCCCACCCACGCCCAGCACCATAATGCATCCCAATCCAAAAATCGGCCCAAAATATCGGCCGCAAAAATCGGCATCACATATCGGCCATCGGCCTCCCCGATTTCTAAATATCGGCATCGGCCAGAGAAAAATCCATATCGGTCTACCTCTATTTTAGATATAGTCATTTTTAGCAGGGGTTCCCTGAGACTGCAAAGTTATTTCAAGGGTTCCCCAGAATTAAATAGGTTGAGAAAGGCCGCTTTAAACATTTCCACAATGTTAATGTAAAGACGAATAATATTAATACTATTCAAATTCGGCTTAGCTCTTTAACATTGCAGTAAAAATGGGATTTTTTGCATACAAGCGAGTAATGTCTGTAATAAGTTCAAATTGTGGTTTCCAATGCACAAAAAGGACCAGATTATGGACCAATGGAGTCACGGGTGAACAGACAAGGGAAGCTACACAAGAGACGCCTGTACAAAAGTTGTATCAAGAATGAGAGGCCAGCAGCCTCTGAAGTAAGCAAGAAAGGGCAGAAACCAGATTTTTTTATTGGGTAAATTTTATGGTACATAAACAGTATCATACCTTGACATATTACAGTACACATTCTTGTACATTATAATTCACTTACATTGTCAAACTCGGAGTCATACAGTTGCAGCATGTACCAGATATTAAATAAAAATGTAAACATTCAACAATAAACGAAAACAGTAATAGGAGCTTCCACCCATCTCCTATGTCTCCTCTGTTGTCCATTATATTTTACCAGCTTATCGCCTGGTGTACCAGCAGACTTCCACACTTATCTCCAACCATATTTTATCTGTTATTTATCCCACCTCCACTTCTTCCGATACATTCTCCATCCATCCCGCCCACACCTTTTCAAATATTTTAGGACACCTTCTAGCTATGTAGGTCAATTTGTACATTGATAGGGCCTTGTTCACTAGTATCACCCAGCCTTGCAGAAATGGGGTTGAGGGGTTCCGCCATTTGAGGGCCAGCGCCTTCTTAGCATAACAAAATAGTACTCTGATCAGGTTTTCTGCAAGGTTGATATTTCCTCCTCTTCCAGGTCTCCTAAAAGACATCTGGCTGGGGAGTAAATATTTGGGAGTTTCAGTGTATCTTCCAGAAAAGTTAATATTGCCCTCCAGAAGCTCTCCACCCGGGGACACTGCCACACCAAATGGAAGTCTCCCCTCTGTTGCATGGCAGCGAGGGCATTCCGATGATTCCCTTCTACCCATTTGATGTAGTCGCTTGGGGGTATAATATATCCTATGGAGATCGTTAAACTGCGTTAACTTGTCTCTAGCCGAGACCATCGAGGGCACCAGCGTATACAAAGCCTCCGACCAAGTCTCCTCCGTGAGGGACGGTATGTCAGCCTGCCACTGTGCCAACAGCCTCCCCATTCTGGGGGAGGAAGATGTGAGTAGCATGAAATAGTATTTAGAAATCAACTGTGAATGATCCGCATCAGTTATTACTTTTTCCATACTGGAGGGGGAGAGCGCCAACGCCCCCACACCGTATTAAGCTGTTGCTGCATGGCGCAGGTGCTGATAATGAAAAAAGAACGTATTGGGAATCGCGTATTCAGTCCTCGAGCCTATGGAGGTCCTAAAGACCCCATCCCTGAACAGTTGATGGGCGTACTTAACCCCATATGCTGCCCAGCATAACCCATCCGGTACCTTGACTATCTCACGAAGTTGGGGGTTGTGCCACAGAGGAGCAGAAAACCAGATTCTTAATGGTATTGAGAGCCAACATTGATCCAGATCCAGCTGCAGTAAAGAGAATTGGGATCGAAGTTCTGAGACACACCAAGTGAAATATACCTTTCACATTTGATGATGTACCTTAAGGGAAGTAGACTTCCAAGCTTTACCATCACAGGAATTGCCATGGTGAGATGTCAGGTTCCTCTGAAAATTGACGCACGTTACTATTGTCTGAATCCAGATCAAGGACTCTCCAAGCAGAAGGATTTAATACTGCAGAGGCAGCACACTTAAAACTCCAGGAGTCCCATGGCCAGATTCATGAGTCACCAAGCCAGCCACAACCTCATACTCTGCACAAATGAACTGGTCTGTAAAGGGAGTAGATCAACTTGTCCCACAATGACAATGTCATGTTTAAACGTCTATTGTGAAACTGGGCAAATGGCTACCATCAGGACCAGAAGTCCAACACAAAAAGTAGAGTCTAAGACAGTTCTGGACTGGAGAGTTGGAATCTGAAGTTTCATCTGTAGAAGGAAAACTCTGTCCTGAGCCATGTCCAGCAGATGACCAGATACTCCAAATGATGGGTTGTTTCTAGAAGTGATTTATGAAGGTTTGCAATCCATTTGAACTTCTGTAATGGCTGGACAGCCAAAGCCACATTGTCTGACAGTGCCCACACCACCTGTTCCATCAACAGGAGACAGTTGATTAAATCTTCCACAAAGGAGACGCTAGGCGAACAAAGCAGAGAGAGCAGCTTGGTCTATACCCAAAGTGCAGATGAGAGGCTTATGGACAGGCTTACAATCTGGTAATGCAGGGGTCTCACGATAAAGTGAAGGAAGATCCAATTCACTGGAAAGATGGTGACAGATAGGGATAAGCATCTTTGATGTCCACAGAAGGCAGCAAGTGTCCCTGCTGAAGGAAGTCAATAAAACAGATTTGTTTCTGTGCATAATTTCTGGACCTTAATGGAGACATTCACATGTTTGATATCCAAAGAGGAACAACCGTCAACAAAACCTCTGAAACCATTCTGCCACAGGAAATGGGGCAAAGACACCCCAATTCAGAAGATCCGAGAGGGCTTGGTTGAGACCTGGTCATCTCTACAGTGCCAAAAAGGCTGAAGCAAACAAAATGAGAAATGGACAGAATGTAAAACTCGCATTTGTAGCCCTGGGATAACGCAGCCTGCACCCAATCATAAGAAATATAAACTGTCCAAGTGCCAGTAAAGGTAACAAACTGTCCCCCAACTCTAGAAAGTGGTGGGCACCTTTATACAGAGGAAAGCTTGTTTGAGAATTTGGCGGACTAAGTGCTAGGTCTTAAGGGTGGATGAGCAGCCATGTTTGAAGGGCCTTGAGAAGGAGTTCAAGGGATTGGAGAAACAAAAGGGGCATTTAGCACAGAGGGAAAGGCCTCACAGTCTTTTCCTTAAGTTTCCTTAAGTTTCTTTTGCTTAGGAAAAGAAGTGCTCGTCGCCAGTAGCATCCTTGATGGGGTTGTCAAGAGCTGATGCAAAAAGATGCAATTTTATGCAGGCCAGCAGATCAAATGCTTTTTTACAAAAGGGTTCCACAGTCCAGCAATTTAGCCAAAGAGCTTTATGTATATGTGTGCGGACATAAAACACATGCAAGAAATGAGGCAGGAGGCTTTCAGTACATCAGCGATAAAATGTAATGCTGCAACCACCTGCTCCATATGTTTTATAATCAGTGGTTAGATCTCTTTTGAGGAATTTTAAAAACGTAAGGTTACAGCTAGAATCAGCCAAAGGGTAGGATCCGCCAGTGATAAGAAAGCTCAATGAAGGGCTTTGGTTGGGTTCTTAAAGAAAGACATGTCCCCTACCAGAACTGTAAGCTCATGGTTAAGGACAGACACTGCCAGATCCACAGCGAGAATAGACCACTTTAGTACAAAATCCTCAACTGCAGAAGTACATTCTCATCCTTCGTTTTAGAATGGTGCGCACTGCATCATAAGCGCCAAAACAGTGTCCTTTAATTTGAGAGTAATAGCAGACAGATTCCCCAAAGGTAAGCTCATCAGTCAAGGAATAGAGCAAATTAGAATCAGTCTCGATGGCTCAGAATCCATTAAAGCTGTGAGCAAATCAGATATAGAATCTTCAGGAGAGGGTGTGGGAGCGTGCGTGTGACCTCTGCAATCAGTATATATAACTGGGTGATGTGGGTTAAAAAAAACTTGCATAACTAGTAAAAAAAAAAAGAGGATCCAGCCACAACTAATGGAGCAAAAGAGCAACAGAGAGCGGATAAGCTACAACTGTACTCCAGGCTAAAGATGTCAAATTGATCAATGAACTGTGAACACCCAGTACAACAGAACCCTCCCCTATCTCTCCCACCCCCGGTTGTCTAGGCTCAGACATATGGTGACCACATGTCTGAAGTATTTAGTGTGTGGGCAGTGTAAAGGAGCCCTTGGGAGCAGGACATTAAAACTCAAAAGCTACAAATGACACGCCTCCTAACTGATAGTTGGAATGCCTTTTGGGACATCGTACAACTGAAAGCCAATATAAAATAACCAATAGTGACTCACCTCCTGTTTTAGGTCAGAGACTGAGACAGACAGATTAGAGACTAAGAGGGTCATGTTGAGGAGCTGAGCTTGTAGAAGTTGTATAGACTCAGTCTGTCTTTGATCCTGACAACAGATAAATAAAGCAAAGGTTATTTCATAACATATCATGCATGTACACAGACCCTGGAGAATGTTTATTTTCTGTATACGTTACAATACAGAGTTGAAAAAAAATTTTTTTTAGCATCAATCTAAAGTACATAAACAATTGCACAATATGCATAATTCTTATTAAAAGACTTATTTATATTTTGGGCCAAAAATCTGGGATGGTGCAGATTCAATAAAAGTTACACTGATGACCTAAGAAATAAGCTATATATCAACATGACTCTTGCATGACATAGCAGGACCAAAGTGGTACATGTGACTGTTCGCAAAGTAAATTGTCATGACTGTGGCTCATCACCAGACACCCTTGGAAAAGCCATATTACCGATTACCAAGATGGACACAAACATTTTAAGGGGGCATGCCTATGAAGCTATGGCTCCCCAACTTGCATTCACCTGGACTCCTGCCATATCATTAAAGCCAAGTTCCACCCAAACGTGGAACATCCGCTTTAAGTACTCCTCGCCCCCCGACATGCCATATTTGGTGTGTCCCTAGTTTACAGTGGGACTCCCTGTCCCACTTCCTCCTTCCTGCTTTTGGCAGCCTAGGCGACTCCTCCTCTCCCCCTAGGCGGCCCCTCCCTCTCTGCAATCTAAGATACACGTCACAGGTCCCAGAATATTGCCCAGCCACTAGCAGAGTGCAGCGAAACATGCGCAGATCATGCCCAGTCATGAAGCCAAAAGCAGTCATGGCTGGGTGCCCACAGTTGCCAAGATGGTGCCAGCGGAGGGGAGCGAGGCTCCGGGCGCCCGCATAGCTGGACCGTGGGACAGGCAAGTGTCTGTTTATCAATAGTCAGCAGCTACACTTTTTGCAGCTGCTGACTTTTAACCACTTCAATACCCACCCATTGTGAAATGACGTCCTGGGTTTGAGTGGGGATATCTGAATGATGCCTGCAGCTAGAAGCATCATTCAGATATCCATCTCTTCAGCCAGCGATTCTGTGCACCATAAGAATGATCATAGCGGCGGTTTCGCCGCTTGATCGTTCTTATAGGCGGCGGGAGGGGACGCCCCCCCCTCCCGCCGCCATCCGGTGCTTCTCCGGGCTCTCCTTTGCCATCGGAGACCCGGAGAAATGATCCGCCGGCGTCGGATGGAAACCATAGAGTAGACTGGTGACCAGATGGTCACCAGTCATCTCTATGATCGTCGGAGGCCCGGGCGCGATGTTATGACGTCACGCCCGGGTCCTGGAATGTAAACACAGCCGCAATCGCGGCTGAAAGCATTAGATCTGTGAATTTTTTTTTCACGATCTAATGCTTTCCAGCCTGGAGGAGAGATGTGGGGTCTTATTGACCCCGCATCTCTCCATAAAGAGTACCTGTCACGAGCCATTCCTATTACAAGGGATGTTTACATTCCTTGTAATAGGAATAAAAGTGATCAAAAAAAAAAATGTAAAAAAAAGTGTAAAAATAAAAGAAATTGAGTAAAATAAATAAAAAAATTATAAAAAAAATTATTTTAAACGCCCCTGTCCCCGGTAGCTCGCGCTCAGAAGCGAACACATACGTAAGTCCCGCCCACATATGTAAACGCCGTTCAAACCACACATGTGAGGTATCGCCGCGTGCGTTAGAGGGCCAGCAACAATTCTAGCACTAGACCTCCTCTGTAACTCTAAAATTGTAACTTGTAAAAAAAAAATAAGCGATGCCTATGGAGATTTTTAAGTACTGACGTTTGGCGACATTCCATGAGTGTGCGCAATTTTAAAGCGTGACATGTTGGGTATTTATTTACTCGGCGTAACTTAATCTTTCACATTATACAAAAAAATTGGGCTAACTTTACTGTTTTGTTATTTTTTAATTCACAAAACCGTTTTTTTCCCCAAAAAAAGGCGTTTGAAAAATTATTGCACAAATACTGTGCGAGATAAAAAGTTGCAATGGCCGGCATTTTATTCCCTATGGTGTCTGCTAAAAAAACATATATAATGTTTGGGGGTTCAGAGTAATTTTCTAACAAAAAAATTATGATTTATGCATGTAGGAGAGAAGTGCCAAAATAGGCCCGGTATTGAAGTGGTAAATAAACGAAAAAAAAAAAAAAAAAAAACGTGTGGAACTCTGCTTTAAGGATGTGTGGCATTGGATCTGTGCATCCTTACTTTTGAGAAGCACAACAGATGACACCATACAAAAGGAGAGAGCGAAAAGCCGCCCTAGTGTAACTCGGCTTTAATATGGTAAAGTTAAAAATACTACAATGGTCAAACTCACATTGTGTGAAGAATGGTCAAACTCATATTGTGTGAAGACAGCATAAAGGATTCCACTGTGGCCACACTCCTATAACCACCTCACGATCCCGACAGGGAAAGGGGGAGCCATGGACATTCAGCCTACACCATGAAGGCCCCTTAGAGTGCAGATAAGGGAAAATCCAAAGAGGGTCAAGTTCAAATCCCTTGATTCAGCTTCCTTATCTTAGGCCAATTTTTTAAATAATGTAATATGGTGATTACCCTTAAAATAAGTGTCAGCAATCATAATCTAAAGAAACTTCTCTCTCCCCTCAAAAATACAATTAAGGCACCATTTAGATTGTTTTCTTTCTATGCTGCATACATAGTTACAAGCAGATCCAGGCTAGTCTCTCCTCCCACACTGCCCTTAGCCTACATCTCCCACCCTGACAACTTCCTCTTGTACATCAGGGGCTCGCCGTTTCTTCCGGATTCTATGAGCCAGACCCTGATGATGCAGAGAAGCACAGCCATCTGTTGTAAATTGTCCTGAAGCCTCATGAGATGCATTACCTCAGTATCTGAGGAGGCAGTTATCAGCTTATTGTGATACATGATAGGGGAAGGAGCAATGTTGGGTAAAGCTTTAAAGGAACAGTAAGCAAAAGTTTTAGTAGGTAACAAAATACTATAATTGCCCTTGCCTTCACATATTGAGCTACATTAATCTTTTCTTGTAATTTCTTGGGAGAATATTAAAACGTGACCATTTTCGACTGTTTGTAATCACTGTCTCTGGTGGTCATCTTTGTCAAGAGAAAGTGCCAATATTGTTTTTGACCTAGGTTAGACCTGACCCATTTACCTGAACAGAAAAAGAACCGAGTGATGAGCAGATTTACTAGGCAGCAGTCAAATGGTACGAGAGAAGACTCCTGCAGAATAAAAGTCTAAATCTTACTTTTATTTCTGTAGGACACAAAAATAAAATGAAAGCTTAGGTTTAGGAAAGAAAGAAGAAAAAAAAGGGATTTGAAGGAATGCAGGAGCCAGCAGCACAAAGGACACATTGAAATAGCAGCAAGTAATATCTCTTGTGCTGCTGGCTCCTAAATTCATTGAAATCTACCTCCAACTTCTCCCTCCCCCTTCCCTGTGGCCAGGGTTAATACAGCAGATGGACCGGTGACAGGTACTCATCAGGAGTGCCTGACTATAGCCGATTTCTCCCCCCAGCGCCATTTTTCAGAGAAGCTGTACTGTCGCTTCAACGAATGAAAAAAAAACAATCTGAATGGGAGGACAGACAGATGAATCAATGACTGGATCACCTTATTCATCAAAACTATAGTACTGGTGGAGCTAAGCAGAAAATGTGTGTCACACGTTGTAAGTGTCTATTAACACCAGAAGATTGCAGAGGCAGGAGTAGGGTTTTATCGATAAAGGAAGATTTGAATGAATGCAAGAGCTAGCAGCACAAGGGACACATCAGACTAATGCTCTGTGTTATTTTTTTTTCTTTAAAGTAGAACTAAATAAAAGGCAAAACTTTTGTTTTGGATAGATTGCAGAGAGATTAGAATACCTGTCTGTTCCCCCATTAAAGAAATTCACCCTCTTTGTCCTGTTTACCATCATTAAAAGTGAAAGTAAAAGAAAATCCCAAATTTTGGGTAGTCCCCAGAAAAGTAATAGAGGGGAAATCTTTCAACGGGGACACTTCAAGTTCAAGTGGCCTGCGGGTCCCCAAGCAATTTCCTTAATTTGCAGGGATTTCCTCTCACTTCTTGTTTAGCTATGGGACAGGAAGTGAAGGGAAATCTCCACAGTGGGACACAGATGGCAAAAATCTGACAAGGGTTATAACCCTCCTTTGCTCTATCCACAAAAAAAAAAATGTAATATTGTTTTTTTGCCTAGAGTTCTACTTTAAGCAGGTTTCTTATTAAATACCAACATTGTACCGAACTTACCTGTTCTTCTGCTATTCTTGAATTATTCTGAAGCTTTAAGATAGTCTTGTTAAAAGCTCTCTGCATTTCTTCCATTTGCTTCCGGTACCTTTATAACAAGTAATTTGTTAAAAAACATTTTAAAGCTAGCCCTCACAGAAAGAACATTTTACAACTGCATTGAACAGTGATCTACCCGGCATTTAAATTCCTTCCATATGCCTGGTAAAGCCTGCGTCAGCTTTCCCACGGAATGCTGTTCCTTCTATTGTCACAACCTAAAACTCATGTTTAAGAGAAAAACCCAATATTCACGAAAATGTAACCGTTTGATAGTCACAACATCCCAAAATAATATGGAAAAATATGGCAAAACCCACTTGAGGGTGGGACTTTGGAAGTGACACAAACAGAAGTATACATGTATAAAAGTATAAAATAATTTATTGATAACATACAAAAAAAAATAAAAAAATCACATAGAAATCATGTATTAAAAAAGACACATAGGTAATGTACAAATCCAGACAATTCTTGCTTAATTTGATGAAAGCAAAAGACCACTAGGTCAGACCCAGAGTGGTCTTTCTTCCATCAAATTAAGCAAGTATTGCCATATTTTTCCATATTAAACTCATGTTTGGCCCATTCATGGCAAAGCCGCACATTTGCTGTAACCCCCATTTCTCCCCCAGCATAAAAACGCATAGAAGGCTAGCCACAGGCAAGCTAGATCAGTGATAGCAACTTCTTTTTTCACTACGGGGTTCCTTGAATAAAGGCCTTAGCCCTCAACGTAAAAACATGGATACAATCAGCAGCCAAGAGGTCATTTATCATTATCACATCCAGAAATTGTATAAATGTTTTTGCCATTTTTTTCAAGTAGTACAAAGCAACCTAGATATGCAGTGCAAACCAAATGTGCAATTTCATAAAATTATTTACTAAAATCTAATTTTCAGAAAATGGTTTTAGAGCATTTAGTGTATTGTAAAAGCCACACTATAGGATCAATTTACAAAGCTTTAAAGTGTAACTAAAGACTTTTTCATTTTGAATAGCATAAGGAAGAGTCTGGTTGAAAATGGACAAGCGTTACAATTGCTTTCCACGCTATCCAAAACAAATAAAAAGTTTTGCCTTTAGTTACACTTTAACACTGAGCCGCCCAAACTTTTGACCTTCCTGGACAACATTGGATGAAGAGGAATGATTTTGGGCCACACAGAAAATACAGTAACAAAGCTGGGTACACACGATCCAAATATCGTTAGGTTCAGCAAGAACGGGCCAATATTGGAATTTGGGTGCACAGAAGCCGGTCTCACAACAGTGCATGTACGAGGCTTTAAGAGGACGTAAACTTTTCCCTATTCTTTATACCTATAGGCAACTCTATAATTGAAAGGTAGGTACTTTAATTATCTCAAACGTGCACCGTATAGGAGATATTTACTGTATACTGCGCCAATGATGCAATCGACACATGCGTGCTAAAGGAACGGTTGGCAGTTTCTTCTTCAGAGCTGTGTGCAGTGACCGGTGACGTGCCTAGCCACACAGCCGGAGTCAGCGGACCTGGAAAGGAAGACTGGCGAAGATGAATGCAGCCTCTAGCGGGGACGATGAGGGCTTCATTTGCAGACAAGTGTCACATAATGTGCTAGTATGCACTGCATACTAGCACAGTATGCCTTACTTTACAGGTAGGAAAAATAAAATACTGAGTTTACTTCCTTTTTAAAGATAGCTGATGAACAGAAAAAAACAAAACAAAAAAAAAAACAGGCAGACCACAAGTAAATGATCAGGAGGTATAGGAGAATATTGTGGGTGGGGTATGGCCGGCCTGTCCATCCGGCCATACTGCACTTACTTGCCTGGCGCTAGTGGGGGTCCATGCATTCGTCGTTGCCAATGCTATCCCTCTAGATGTGCCTGTGCCTGACGGCCACCACCATGGATGCTATACCAAACACGGCATCCATGCAGTCATGCCAGGGCCACATGCAGCCCGCAGGCTGGACACCCCTGCTTTAACATGAGCCCAAAGCAATTATTTTCAGCAACGTAGACTGTGGAAAATAACTTTTTTTTATTAAAGATCTTTATCCTTGTGTGCTAGCTTTGGGAATTTAGCCTTATGTGTTTTGTGTGAAAAATGTCTCAGGGTGACCAAGTGCACAAAGGTTTTAAAATATTCATAAAGGGAGTCAACATATTTTAGGGCTCATTTACACCATGTACACAGTTGCAGTGCAAGAAAAGGCAAAACGCCTTGCTTTCTAGGACATGTCAGTTCAGACCACTGCATTACACGGTGCTGTACTTCCAAAGCCCACTTACATGTAAGCTCTGCAGGTCTCACACTATGGCGAGGTCACCACCATCATAATGAAGGCAGACACATCATCCTTTCACTTTAATGTGGAGGTCTTCTTCCTGGCCATACACAAAGCAAAACATGGGGCTGTTTTCTGAATGACCTGGAGGAGGTGGAAGCAGCAACACAACTGCATCATTGGGGCCTATAAGAACTGGAGAGCTGTGGAATGACGGAGGCACATAAACTGGGCTCAGCAGCCCTGATTACCATGGTCAGAACACACGGGGAGGGGCACAAGAACTGTCAGGATCAGACAGGTTTTTTTACAGCTTAGAAAAAAGGAACATGCTTTAAAAAGGAAGGAGGATTTTTTTAAGGTTAATAAAGTTATTTCCTACTAAAAAAAAACAAAATGTTGAATATGCACACACTAAGAATGGAGGAAAGGCTCACTTTAATATGTAAAAGCAGACAAAACATTTTTTTCCCCTCAACGAACAAAGCAGAATAGAAAATAAAGACTGCCAATTTAATAGATAGGGGCATGACTTACCTCTGACTCAGTTCTTCCAGATAGCGGCCGCTTAAGGACATATTAACTTCAAGAGCTTTAATGCGATTATTGAGACGCATAAAGACAGATTCCTTCTGGTTCGAACCATGTACTTGATTTCCATTTGTAAAGCCCAGATCTGTGGCATTCTGTAATTCAGCATAGAAATCAGTAGTAATTCTGTGCAAGTTTCCATTAATAGAGACATCCTCCGTAACTTGTTCATCCTCTTTTTTGTCTACAGTAGGTGGATTCTCAACAGGCTGACTCACTGAAGGTTTTGGCATTTCTTTTATTTCCAAATCACTCTCTACAGTTAGAATGGTTTCCTGAACTGACAGGCTTTCCGTTGGTTTAATTATGTCGGAGTAATCGGCAGTTTCTTTGACCGAGCGGTCATTGCCATCTGGTAAAGTGCTGGGCTCAAGGTTTACAGTTGGTTTCTCTGCATAAATCAAAGTCTCGCTGATTTTCACCTCCTGCGTTTGCTCCGGTACAGATTCCGGTGAAAGATCACTAATATTTGGACTGTGTATGGTTTTAGTTGCCTCTGAAAGGGATGCGGCTGATGAAAGTTTGTCTGTGGTCACTTGTCCAGCCACCGACTGAGATATGGACTGAGTGTGACTAGGCTCCAGGGTGTCCGAGTTTAAATCATCAGTTTGTAAAACATCTCCTGGAGTCACCAAAATAAAATCTGTTGTGGCCTTTTCAACCGTTTCTGCCTCAGATGGTTCGGTTGAGACCAGAGTAGCAGCCGGGTCTGCCAAAGTTTGTTGCGTAGACTGAGAATCATTCTCCTCTCTGCGCTTATATTCATATGTTTTACTACGCTGCCTGTGAATGGCCACAATAGCTGAACACCACTTATAAATATATTCAGAAAAACTGGAGATACAGCAGATAGTTGCTAGTTCACCACAATAAATCTGTGTCTCAAATTCAAACCAAGACTCTTTTTCTTCTTCCTCCTGATCATCGGTACCCAAGAGAGTAACAGTTGACTGACTAGGCTGTTCCTCTTCCTCCTCTTGCACTAGCTGGACAATGGGGTTTTCTTTAGGGATTTCTGGTTCAGATATAGATATTGTAGGGGGTGCAATGCCTTCTGTTTCTTCCATCCTGCAAAGTACAACACAAATGAATAGCTTGGCATAGATATTATAGTTTTATTAAAGATGTATGTTCTACTATAAAACACAATCAGCAACATAAAATAACCATATACCAAATTATATTTATTATATATATATATATATTAGTATTTATCGGCGTATACCGCGCACTTTTTTGCCCTGAAAATCAGGGCAAAATCGTGGGTGCGCGGTATACGCCGATACTCGCGCCGAGTTTGAAAACTGCGCCAACATATACCGAGCGCAGTACACTCGTGTATTGTCGGGCAGTCTCGGCTCCTCTCGCGCGAGAGGAGCCGAGACTGCCCGACAATACACGAGTGTACTGCGCTCGGTATATGTCGGCGCAGCATTCAAACGCGGCGCGGGTATCGGCGTATACCGTGCACCAGCGATTTTGCCCTGACCCGACGAAGCGGACACCCGAAGCCGCAGACGGACGCCGGACCCGACGAGGCCACTGGACGCCGCGCAAGACACCAAAACTAAGTACAAAAAAAAATATTTTCCACAGGAATTCGGGGCAACTTTTGGGTGCGCGCTATACGCGGGAGCGCGCTATACCCCAATATAAAAAATTCCTGTCTATCCTAATCTGCTGTAGTTTTATACAACTGCCAAAACTTTTAAAAACACTGCTTTTTACAAATGTGGCAAGCAAATGTTTTTTTTTGTGCGATTGGTTCACTACTTTTCCCAGAAATCAGCACAGAGATCAAAGTGAAATTAAAATACCAGTCTCTCAGCAATCTCCTGACACAGAAAGGAGCAGTGTCTCTTTACCAGCATGAGCTGATAGCTGCAATTGATCGGCAGGCCATATGTGCGTTATGAAAACAGCACCATCTAGTGGCTAAATAAAAAAAATGCAATCCACTCATGGAGAGGGAGAGAGATAGTAAGAGAACAGGCTTCCTTTTTTGAATAGGTCAGGCATGCCAAATATATTATTGGTAACCTCTGCTTAAAAGAAAGTTAATCCTACTTCAGATTTTTGCGATAAAGACATAAAGCAGGAGGCTACACCACTACCTGCATGTAACAGAAAAGCAGTGGATGATGAAATAAAGACCATTGTATATGATGGGTCACCTGCACACACAATGCCAATAGATGCATACTCACGTAGCGGATGTAGATGTCGCTTGTTCAGCGGTCTGTGTGTTTTCTTCCACAATCTCCGCAGTAACATTTTTAGGTGTGCTTCGATTCAACACTTTAAAAGAAACAAGTAAATAATTAGTATTTACTTCACTCTCCTAATATAGTTGGTGGCCATAAATGTCTCTTCTGTGTAACCTGTTTTACCAGAAATACAGAAAGCAAAATACCCAAGACGTGCAACCATGTTAAAATAAACCCGTGAAACACCTAGGATCCCATAAACTAGGAGCTACAGCTGGTAGCCGACAGCCTAAATGTATCACTTGTTCACAACAATGTGCCCTTGCAACGGCAGCCATCATATTTTTTTTAAGTTCCCACATTGCAATGTCATGTAAACATTTTGACCCCGGGCATTACATTATGGGAGGTGGCAAGAGGGAAATTGCCTATTTTCACAACCCGGAAGTGGAATAAACAAAATTATAAAAAAATATATATAGTGAACAAACATTGAGTGACAGTACAGTTTATATGATTTGCATATCCCCAGGGACAGTGTCAAGTTGGCTTTTGGGGGTTAGTCTAAAAATCTTGGTTATCTGTAATGGGCATCGCAAGTCTTTATAATGTGCGTACACTGCAGGCATTCCATCCAAAAGGTTTACAAATCCATACAAGTACAGAAGGGCATGTGTAGTGCTGATGGCATTTAGAAGCCGATAAGGCTCCCCATTATTTCAGCACATGTCCATAATCCCTAAATTTGGTCTCAACATTGCCAAGCAGGCTTAAATTATATACCAGTTGTTGACTACACAATAAATAACTAACTGTCTCCACCATTGCCAATTTTCAAACTTTTGATAAAGTGCTCCTAATAAAATTGGGTCACATCGCCCTGTCATCTTTCTAGGATTGGCAGTAAAATGGTCTGGTGCTGGGGAAAGGCATTTCAAATTGTGAAATCACCACAGAGGCAACATTCATATATCAGATTCATGTGCTCCTAAAAGGCAACGCAGAAGCAGTTAGGTGCCCCATACCAGTGAATTGGGACCATCTCATCACACTGGGGTTGCTTTTCAGTACTGCAAAAAGATCTAGTTTTTGCCCGATATCAGGACGTGCCCAGTAAAACAGTATATAGGGAAGATTTTGCAACACTAATACCAATAAAGCTCGGTCACAGGACCCGCACTAGAAAACAGTCCAAGACCGCATGACTGGCTTCTGATCAGATGTAGATGACACACAAACCATAGTTATTAGTGCAAGTAAAGTTGAGGAAATGCTAAATTGGCACCCCAATTGCATACATGCTTGCAGGTGTAACGTGATAACACATCCCCAAAGTAGTGTTGGTTAAAAATGAACACACATTTTTTTTTTAGCAAAGTCTTCATTGGTCAAGCTGCTGACAAACACCATTTGACTTGTGGCAGCTATACATACAATGCACATGGTATACAGTGTTGGCACACATAACGTATTTGGCAATGCAGCAAAAAAGCTTCTCTGCAAATCACTCAGCTAAAAAGCCCCCCCTATGCTTTCCATTACCTGACCTGTAAGCACTGTCCGAGATCTGCTGAAGACAATGCACTCATTCTCAGTTTCCCAATATCTTTACGCAGTATTATAACAAGTACTTAAAGAGCTTGCTGAAGGCAAGCCATCAATATAATTTCATATATGCCTCACTTTGAACCAGTATTTCAACTTAAGTACAAATGTAAAGCAGCTACCTTTCCCTTCAGAGATCGCTTCCTCAGTATTCGCACCCAGCATGTTAGCAGCAAGATTATTCACCATGCTAAGAATGGCATCTGAAGAGAATGCAGGGAACACAAGCAAATGTTACTGGTCTGCAGTCATATCAATACTGTCACCAAGGGAAAATATACACTATAAGTAAGTCAGTACAGTAGACCAAGCGGTGTTCTTTGTGCTTGAAGGTTATGTCCCAGTTAACCAATGTGCACAGTATAGACCAGCCTTTCTCAATCAGGGAGCCTCTTGGAGTTGTTAGAAGTTCATTGAGCAATTTCTGACTTTCAGATAAGCAACGACTGATAGTGAACTTCTTAGCAGTCTGTAAGGGGACATTCTTCCCACTGACCACCAATGTAATGTGCCTTTCTCTTATGGACTCGGCCAATCTAAGGAGTTCCTTCTCCCACTTTTCATGAGTCTAAGGCGGGCTTCACTGACCGGGAGCATTTTATTGACCTCAAAAAGCAAGGCGGCACTAGACTGACAGCTATTGCAAGAGATTACTTTTGCATTGACAATCATAGGAAACAGGTATAGCTCCACTGACCACCAGTTTGAGGAAACACTACAATTTTCACTGACTGCATTTTCTGACTATTATTCATTTAATACCAGTAGTATTCCTAATAATATTGCATAGAATAGTACATTATTATATTATATAGAGTGACATATACTCCACTTTATTAGTTTGCCTATTATGACAAGTGCAACCATTTTTTTTTACTACTATTAAAAGTGGTTGTAAAGGTAAAAAAAATAAAAATAAGAAAAAAAAAATATGTTCCTAAATAGCTTCCTTTACCTTAGTGCAGTCCTCCTTCACTTACCTCATCCTTACATTTTGCTTTTAAATGTCCTTATTTCTTCTGAGAAACCCTCACTTCCTGTTCTTCTGTCTGTAACTCCACACCAGGGAGAAAGCCTTGCATCACTGTGTGGAGTGCCGTGCTTGCCCCCTCCCTTGGACTACCGGAGAGTCAGGACACTAATATGTTGCAGATAGAGAAAGGAGCTGTGTGTTAGTGGGCATCCTGACTCTTCTTTAGTCCAAGGGAGGGGGCGAGCATGACACTCCACACCAGGGAGAAAGCCTTGCATTACTGCGAGTTACAGACAGAAGGACAGGAAGTGAGGATTTCTCAGAAGAAATTACATTTAAAAGCAAAATAGAAGGATGAGGTAAGTGAAGGAGGACTGCACTAAGGTAAAGGAAGCTATTTAGGAAAAACATTTTTTACCTTTACAACCCCTTTAACTGTATATAATGTAGTACTGTTGTAAAAAATGTTCAAGCTAATAATTACTAGAGTGTCCTGCATTAAAAAGGTTGAGAAAGGCCGGTAAAGACAAACATTCAGTGTTCTGGATTCAAAATACGGTTACCACTTCACTATGAAACTTCTTTTAACGTATATACCAGTGCCTTGCGAAAGTATTCGGCCCCCTTGAACTTTGTGACCTTTTGCCACATTTCAGGCTTCAAACATAAAGATATAAAACTATTGTTTTTTGAAGAATCAACAAGTGGGACACAATCATGAAGTGGAACGAAATTAATTGGATATTTCAAACTTTAACAAATAAACTGAAAAATTGGGCATGCAAAATTATTCAGCCCCCTTAAGTTAATACTTTGTAGCGCCACCTTTTGCTGCGATTACAGCTGTAAGTCGCTTGGGGTATGTCTATCAGTTTTGCACATCAAGAGACTGAAATTTTTGCCCATTCCTCCTTGCAAAACCGCTCGAGCTCAGTGAGGTTGGATGGAGAGCGTTTGTGAACAGCGGTTTTCAGTTCTTTCCACAGATTCTCGATTGGATTCAAGTCTGGACTTTGACTTGGCCATTCTAACACCTGGATATGTTTATTTGTGAACCATTCCATTGTAGATTTTGCTTTATGTTTTGGATCATTGTCTTGTTGGAAGATAAATCTCCGTCCCAGTCTCAGGTCTTTTGCAGATTCCATCAGGTTTTCTTCCAGAATGGTCCTGTATTTGGCTCCATCCATCTTCCCATCAATTTTAACCATCTTCCCTGTCCCCGCTGAAGAAAAGCAGGCCCAAACCATGATGCTGACACCACCATGTTTGACAGTGGGGATGGTGTGTTCAGGGGGATGAGCTGTGTTGCTTTTACGCCAAAGTTTTACATTGTTGCCAAAAAGTTCGATTTTGGTTTCATCTGACCAGAGCACCTTCTTCCACATGTTTGGTGTGTCTCCCAGGTGGCTTGTGGGCAAACTTTAAACGACACTATTTATGGATATCTTTAAGAAATGGATTTCTTCTTGCCACTCTTCCATAAAGGCCAGATGTGTGCAGTAAACGACCGATTGTTGTCCTATGGACAGAGTCTCCCACCTCAGCTGTAGATCTCTGCAATTCATCCAGAGTGATCATGGGCCTCTTGGCTGCATCTCTGATCAGTCTTCTCCTTGTATGAGCTGAAATTTTAGAGGGACGGCCAGGTCTTTGTAGATTTGCAGTGGTCTGATACTCCTTCCATTTCAATATTATCGCTTGCACAGGGCTCCTTGGGATGTTTAAAGCTTGGGAAATCTTTCTGTATCCAAATCCAGCTTTAAACTTCTCCACAGCAGTATCTCGGACCCGCCTGGTGTGTGCCTTGTTCTTCATGATGCTCTCTGCGCTTTAAACGGACCTCTGAGACTATCACAGTGCAGGTGCATTTATACGGAGACTTGATTACACACAGGTGGATTCTATTTATCATCATTAGTCATTTAGGTCAACATTGGATCATTCAGAGATCCTCACTGAACTTCTGGAGAGAGTTTGCTGCACTGAAAGTAAAGGGGCTGAATAATTTTGCACGCCCAATTTTTCAGTTTTTTATTTGTTAAAAAAAGTTTGAAATATCCAATAAATTTTGTTCCACTTCACGATTGTGTCCCACTTGTTGTTGATTCTTCAAAAAAAAAAAAATTACAGTTTTATCTCTATGTTTGAAGCCTGAAATGTGGCAAAAGGACGCAAAGTTCAAGGGGGCCGAATACTTTCGCAAGGCACTGTATATATTCAGGAGAGGTATAATTGGAACAAACTTTAGGAAATGGGTCTACAAAAATAAGCTTTTTGTACTTCATCCCTAAAGGAATCCTCTAACTGGCTTTTTACAAACAGGCTTATTTACAGAACACATTATATAGATTTTAATAAGTCGTGTCACTTTTAAAAATGACAGCACTTTAATACTGTCAAATACACTAGCTGGTCAGATGACATTCAGCAGTTAAGCTTGTAGCAACAATAAATGAGCCCAAAACAGAACAAACAGGACAGCAGCAATGGTCAAAGCATCAAAGCCATTTCTACAGAAATGAATGTAGACACCTCAAACCAGCCTTCAAAAAGAAACGCCATGAGGCTCCTATTGTAGTCTTGTAGCTCAAAACACAGAAGGCTACACAGGTACTATTAATAGTGGATATCTGCTTGCAAAATGGCAGGGAACTGCAGCTGTCGCAAGGACTGCAGACCCCAAGGAGAACCCTTCCTGTTTAGTCACATACATTCAGCAATACAGAGAATTGAAATGTTATATACGTTGAGTGCTGAGTGTAAATGAGCAGGAAGAGTTGTGACAGCTGCATCTCTCAGGCAGTTCATGTTAAAAATCTATTCAAATGTCTGGACATCTGTTTAGAAGAGGACACTACAAAATGTTTTACCCAGTTACATTATTCCCCCCCCCCCCCCCACAGGCTATAGCACCAATTGTTTTATTTTGTAGTAATAAAATTGTGCTTAAAAAATTATAATAGGCTTAAGTAGCTTTCCAGAAGAGAAAAACTGCACACTAACTGGACATTGGTGGTCTGTACTCAATATCTAGTTATACGGCTTTCAATCCTTGTCACAGAAATATCCCTTCCCATTACGTTCATGGAGCTGTATTCTTGGTTACACTCGAAGGGCATCTTTAAAAATCTTTCTACCTTTTTTTGGTAAGGCCAAAGTGAACCTGTGCCCAGACTATGCACACTAAAAACGTATTTACATCTTCTAAGCAAGCAATAAAAGCACACAGAGCGCTCGTTTATTTTTTTCAGATATAGGAATTGTGGGGAAATTCATGTTCAAATTTCACAACAGAGGTAGTGAAATCACAGCTATGTTCTTTGACAGGGAAAAACTTAGCAGTATGCCAAGCCTCCAATATAAACAACCAGTACATGTTTCTAAGCTCTTCAAAAATGACTGAAAGTGGGCTTGAGACAATAAAACTTCTTGGTATCCATGTGTGCATTTTGGGCACCTCTTTGTCAGCCTTATGTGAAGCATGCATATCTTCACAAAACTACATCCCAAGTTTGCAGTGCAATCCTCAAATGCCTATGTCAGAGAGGGGGCATGATCTATAATGTGCGCTGTCTAGCCCTGGGAAGGAGAGGTGCAGTTCTGCACCAACATATTTGGATCTGTCCACAAGGCAGGATTATTTCTGATGTTACAGCTCAAAGTCTGGACACATGTAAGGTCCTGATATTCTATTGTAGTTGACAAGTGTGAGCATATTTAAAGGGCATGAAGATTATGTGCCACTGCAATAAGGGAAATTTCATGCAGCTGGATGAAACAAATAAGGTAAGTCTGGCAAATTGTGGGGCGTTTCATCTAAAATGACTATGCTAGAGACTGAGAACAGAAAACGTAATGATTCATTAAATATAATTTTTTCCTTCTTTTCGAAGAAACATACCCTTTAAACCAGAGCTCCACCCAAAAAGGGAAGTTGTGCTTTAAATCTTACTACCGTGCTCCTGAAATGGAGCTTTTGGGCAGGAGGGGGGAGCGGGTACCCAATTTTGACAGGTACCAGCCTTCCACCTCTTCCGATTGCATAGGCAGGCAAAGCCGAAGTTCTCCCTCTCCTCCCCACCCAGTCTTCTGGAACACAAGACAGGTCCCAGAAGACTGTGGGACCATTCACAGTGTGCACACAGTTGTGAAGCCCCAACTGTCACAGTCGGGCGCCCATAGTATAGTTCCCAGCACTGCTGCTTATTAAAAGTCAGCAGCTACAGTTTTAAATTTTGACACAGGAGACTAGAGCTCCCCTTTTAAAGAATAATGTAAAAAATGTATCTTTCATAGCCTGGGCACAGGTGCCCTTTTTAATCTCCAGACAACATATCTTGCTTTTATGTTCAACATAGTAGAAATACATGAAGAAAAAAAAAGTCAGACTGAGCGCAAAATACAAGGCAAGCATATGGGTAACCAAAATAAGTGTAGCAATGGCATTCGGGATCGCCAAAAGATTAACGAAGCCCATCAGGTGACAGAAACCTCTTGCATACAGTTGAAGCCACTATTGCTTTTGAGAATGCTTACAGTACCTTCCGTGTGTGTCCCCCCCCCCCCCCTTTTAAAACTATGCTGAAAGGTCACCAGTATAAAAACAACAAGATGCAATAGAAACCATGATGAAAAATATATATTAAAAGTCATTTGCAACAGGATGTGTAGTGCAAAAATAAGAGAACGTATTTTTAAAAATTTAAATTGAGGTACACTGCATATAAAAAACACAAAACACGTCCTTACTTAATGCACCTAAAATGAGAACGGTTTAATGTACTGCATGTACATACAACCATTTACAAAGAAATAATTTGGAAAAGCAAAATTATCTTTGTTTTATCATTGCTAAACAAATAGATGTATCACTCACTTGTAGCAGAACCAAGCAGGTTTTTTGAAGCTTTGTCATCTCTTGATGTATAATCTATCGGATAATCTAAGAAGAGCAAAAAGGGATTGTTTTTTTTTTTAAAAGCAAACACACACAATGCATAGAATATTACAATAGAATATACCTTTCTGTGCAATTCAGGTTTAGGGGGGAAAAAAATTAAAAATTTACTCCCTGTATGCAAAAAGATTTAATCTCAGCCTTACGCTACAGGCAAGCCAAGTAGTGTAATACAGAGTATCTAAATCATAATTACTTAAGGGCAGTGTTAATTGTCAAATAAAATATTTTAGTTGACTAAATTAATACTATTTTAGTCAATTATAATAAGACTAAAAGAAAAACAAAGCAGATGACTAAAATACGACAAAGTAAAAAATTGCATTTTAGTCAAGAGACCAACTAAAACTAAATCAAAATTTGATGTCAAAATTAACACTGGGGCAAATATTAACATAAGGGGAAATATAACTCAAAACCTGTACTCACAGAAATAAAACTATAGCCATCCTTCAAAATGTAAAGTGCACCTAACCACATTTTATTTATTTTTTTACTTTGGATAGAATAGGGACAAGCTAGAATCAGTCAACTGGCACTGTTCAGGAGAATTCAGGAGTAATGGAACATCCAAACAGATAAGTTGTCACCAGAACAGGGAAACCTTCCAACTGGAACTTTTGTTATAGGGCAATTTCCTGAATTTCTAGGTTTACTCTTACTTACTTTCTGTTGTGTCTAGGGCACAGAAAGTGAAGAAAAATCTCGCAAATGGGACACAAACAAATGAAAAATTAAACAAACAAAAAAACATCCTGGCTTTAGAGAACATTTAAGATGAAGCCAAACATAAGCAGCATTTATGGTCTGATCACACTACCTGCAGCCCAAAACACCGACGGAAACCAGTGTGCAGGCACCAGTATTTTAAGCAGCAGAGCCACACAGGTTGGGGCGTTGTGATGTGCATTTTATCTCAGTTTTTATTTATTTTTTTAAATGGACTTTATTTGAAGTGCACAAAGTGGCACTCCACACCACTTGCCGAGCGGTGACATGCAGAGCCATCCAAAGTGTTAAATATCGCACAGCCCTGGAATGCAGTGAAACACTGTTTTGGCGTGAACATGACACAGAGAAAACTATTGTTTTCAATGTGCGATTGCAGTGATCTCTTTCCTTATGCATAAATGCAGGCAACTACAAAGTGTGCAAACGGGTCCTTAAAAAGAAAATGCTGCCCACTAGATGGCGCCAGAGTACCTGAAAGTGGTTTCCCAAAACTATAAACAGAAATATACTTTCAACATAAATGGTTTCAAAACGTATGCCTTCGTAATGCAAATTATAACATTCATTTTCTCTAATGTATGTGTCTAAAGTTTTTATTGCCCATTCCAAAAAGAAAATTCACTATGGTCTTCTACGACTCAAGATTTCTTACTATATGCGGAAATATTCTTGCCCATTTAAGTCCGTCGATATAAAAAATAAAGGTTGTATTTAAAGAGAGCCAGGGCAAAACTGAGTAAAATGGTTTTCAAGAGGAAAAAAAAAAAAAATAGGTTTTAAAATAGCGACATAAGAGCTTGCAGAGCTGTCTGAAGAACTTCATGACTGAAGCTGGGCCTAAAAAAATCTACCTGCTAAAACTTAATAAATGTGTCAACAGAAGACCAGCAGACAGCCTTGCAAACCTGAGAAACAAATGACCGATGCTAAAAACGCCCATAAAGCAATAACTGTTCTAGTAGAGTGGTACATGACCAGGGAAAAGCCCTCGAGGGCATAGGCATGAATGAGAAAGGCAGTCCCTTACAGAGACCATCAGGAATGACAAACTGTGTAGGGATTTTGAAAGGGACAGCGAACACGAACACGAACAGCTCATAGACAATAGACAATAAATGGCCATCTCCTTAGATTGTTTAGTAGTGGGAAAAAGAGGACTGAAAAATGGCCTGGTTCTGGTGAAAGAAACCACCTTGGGAAGAAGAGAGGCCCCGAGTCTTAAAACTTGTCCTTTTGTAGCACAAGAAAGGATTCTTTACAGGATAAGATCATCAACCTACAAACCTGGAGAAGCGATGATGACAGAAGGGAAACTTTGCTAGTAAGAACAGAGGAAAATCACTAATAAGCTTACAGGGCAGTCTTTGAATGGTTTGAGAGACTGAGGATGGGATACCAGAGTCACTGGGGAGCATACAGGAGGAACAATGTAAACACCACCCTGTACGAAGGCCTTCACTAAGGACAGCTAGGCAACCGGTCTCCGAAAAAGAACCAGCATGACCAAGATTTGACCTTTGATACTCCAGCGCTGCCATTTGTGACCCACCATGCAAGAACAAGCCAATTATTATACAGGATTTATATAACACCAACAGTTTACATAGAGCTTTATAACAGGAGGGCAGACAGTACACTTCTAATACAGGATGAGTCAAGGGCCCCTGCTTGGTCGAGCTTACAATCCAACTTATGCAACTGCAAACCTTGCCCCATACTGCCAGAATATTGGGTTGCAATGATCCAAAGTGAAACAGTTTTTACGGAGGGACATCTTTAGGCTCAAGACCCTCATACAAAAAATGGAGGACTGGATGGCTGCTGGACAGCAGAGTGTAAATGATAAAGCAGAGACTGGAGTCCATCTAGGGGGAGGGCGGACCTTGTATAGGGTCGTGTCTAAGATCAGATACTCCAAACAAGATTATTGCAGGGATGAGACACAGAAGAGTGACAGTAGAATACATAGTTAAACAAGTACTAAAAAGGGAATGTATGGGTTTGTTTTTTTTTCCTTAAAACATTTCATACTTGCCTCCACTGTGCAGTTCGTTTTGCCGAGGGGATTACAGCTGCGGGAGCTAATGGCTGCGCTGCTATCAATCATCCAATGAAGAGCCGACTAGAGCTCGGTGACTGCAATGTTTTTTTCACCTTAATGCATAGGATGCATTAACGTGCATGTAAACCCAAATGTTTTTATTTATTTTTTTGATGTCACAATGTAGAGTATAAGATTTCCTATCATCTGTGCCCAGTCGTCCAACACAGAGTTAATCCAGCTCTGAGCAATCCTCTTATTGTTCAGTGAAATAAAACGAACTTGCAGAGAAAAACCTTAGTCTGTTCCGCCCCCTTGCTGTGAGTGACAGTTTTTTTACATATCTCATGCACTAGCCTGGAGACACATTTTTTTTTTTTTTTAATTTCCACCCCCACTCCTTTTCTGAAGTCATGTGTTACTTTTCTGGATTTTGACTGGATGTTCGGGATCATAGCAGATTTTAGTGTAAGGAATACACAGGAAAAAATGCATGTTGACAAGGGGAGTGTAGAGGAGGGCGGGGAATCAACTGACATCACGACTCCACCCACAGAGCTCAAGACAACAGATTTACCCACAGAATCTGCAGTTTTTCATTTCTTATAACAGACAGAGGGGAAATATTTGACAGGTAAGGATACATGCAGGAGGCTTGTATATCCTTATAGATCAGCACTATGGCAGTCGTTTAGAAAGGTGAGAGTGGCTTTACATCCACTTTAAGGTGAAAAAAAACACAAAGCTTTACAACCCCTTTAAATAAGTAGTTAGATTATGTCCCTTTGTTGTTTTTTTATTTATACAGGGGTTTTTTTTCTCCGAGCATCACTTACTTTTGACTGACTGACTACCTCTGCTGGAAGTCTTTGAAGCATCAACTCCTTTCAGTGAAATAATACTTTCCTAGATCAGTTTTGAACTTTCCTCCTGCTAGTGTGAGGTCATGTCCCTGTGTTCTTGATCTTGGGTTCATAACTGCCCTCCTGAACCATATTCACTACCTTGATGCATTTAAAGATTTCAATCAGGTCTCCCCTTTACATTCTTTACTCCAAACTATACATATTAAAGTTCCTGAAGTCTTTCCCGATAGGCTATCCCTTTAGGCCCCCGTACACACGACCAAGTTTCTCGGCTGAATTCAGCCAGAAACTCGATCGGAGCCGTATTCTGCCGAGAAACCCGGTTGTGTGTACACTTTTGGCCGAGGAACTCGTCGAGCCAAATAGAGAACATGTTCTCTATTTCCTCGTTAGTCAATGAGGAAACTTGGCTCACCGAGATCCTCGGCGGCTTCACAAGGAACTAGACGAGCAAAACAATGTGTTTTGCCCGTCGAGTTTCTCGGACGTGTGTACGGGGCCTCAGACTTTTTGTTACCCGTCTGACTCACTCTATCTGATCAATATCTTTTTATAAGTGAGGTCTCCAGAACGGGACACAGTATTCCAATTGAGGGCCAACTAAAGCTCTATATAGGGGAATCAGAACCTCCTTCCTCCTGCTGGTGATCCCTCTAGTAATGCATCTTAGAATTATATTTGCTTTTCCCACTGCCTGGTCACACGGTTTGCTCCTTTTGTCATCTAAAATAAATACACCCAAAAGGCGTCGTGTATGACGAAACATGTTGGGCGATAATGCCATCACATCCTACATGATCCTGGAAGTGCGAGTGTAATTGTTCGCCAGCAAGCCACTTTTAAACAAGGTTTGTATTGTTTTTACCGATTGTAAGTAGTTTTTTGGATTTTATAATAAAATGGTATCACTCATTCCCTTTAATGACTATTCAAATAAAAAAAAAATATCAGTTTCAATTATTTTTTTTTTTACTAAATTGTACATTACTGATTAGCATACGATTTACTACCTTCATCTTCATCATAGATTTCTGGACGCTCTGAATGGTACTGTGGGTCCACAATTTCTTCATACTCCTCCACCATGCTGGTACCGAATACCCTAATAAAGTTTCAACAAAGCAAGCCAGTTGTGTGAATTTTGTTATAAAATGACATGAAAAAAAAAAAAACACACACACACACACACACACACACACACACACACACACACACACACACCTATCACTTAAAGTAGGCCTCTAGTCAAGCTCTGCCCAAGATTAGGGATGATCTCCCAGTTTCTTCTGCTACTATATATGATACTTTACTTCTTTATGCCCATGGTTATTATGGATACTGGGGGGCTTGGCTCCCACAGTGGCCTCAGCAATCAGTGATGTAGTGATGTCACCCGGCCCCAGGGATAATTTTAGTGCCCATTAGCCTAGAAAATGACGACCAGAACGGATTTAACATTTTGCTCCTAGTGACTTGGACAGTGAAGAGGGAGATCTACCACACAAACTTTAGCAATGCTCACTTAACCCTGCTAGAAACTAACCCAGGTATGTTTAGCTCATCACTAGTAAGGATTAGCCAATACAAACTTGATGCTGCCATTTAACATAGATCACATACCAAGAGATTTGGTCAGCTATTCAAAATTCCATCTAGTCCTGGAGCAGCAATATTGCAGCTGCAATATTTTAGTGATTATTTTAGAATGACTGATAAGGCATCAGGGGGCAGGGAGGAAGGCAAGTGGTAGTCAACTTTAGGTTTGGACTTTAAGCACCTTCTCATTTGTCAACGAAACTGGAATGCTAGTCAAGTCCATAAATAAAGAGAATCTGTTCACTCTGATGGACAGTAATCAGTCAATATATATTTTAGAGCAACAGTCAATGCATAGAAAACATGCATGGCACGAAACACGTCGGAAGAGGCCCATTTGCTGTTGTCTTGCCGCCGCTTCCATGCATTTGGCGCGATGACTGCTTATGTACGTGCACTTAAATGTATTGTTTTATTAGGTTATTAAGCTTTTAAATACCCTTTTAAAATAAAATACTACACTATGGAAGCTTTTCTGGCCTCTTGGCTAGTGAGCTTTTTTATCTAGTGTGGCGATTTGGATATCATTCATGCAACAGTAACTGAAGAGGTTTATGTTCCTTTCATGGATTGATGCTCATACAAATGTATTTCTCGTGAGTGTAATGTTTGGGAGAAGGATCACACATGACGTCCCTATGCACATGGCGATGCTGGATAGATATTTTAATTTTGCTGCTTCTGGTGACGTGATAAGACTACCAATTATATGTCAATAGGTTTTCTCCTATGCATGGACTGTTTCTCTAAAATATATAGAAACCGATTACAGCCCATCAGAGGCAAAAGATTCTCGTTACATATGCACCGTTTTGATATTTCTCATACCTGAAGGACATTGGGTTCTTGTTTACCTCTTTTGTATAAACTAGTTATAAATTCATATTTTTAATATAAATACCTCCATTAAGCACTGCACATCTTGGTTTTTGTGGTTTACAAGGATTGTATAGTCACCTTGAGTGCTAGCTGCGGTATTAGTTTGGTGCGCTCACTATATATATATATGATATAGTGAACTTCTCAAAGCAGATCTACATTGCACGACATTTTCACTCTTACCTTATAAGACTCAATGGACAAAAGTGTTCAGATCCGAAATGTGATATCAGTTCCACCTAAAAAAAGTGAATAAAAACCAGCTCAAACTGCAATCCACTGGCAGCACAGAAGCATTAGGCATAATTAAAAATCGCACCTACAAGCAAGTATGAATTTGCTCTAATGATGAGATCTGAAAGCAACTTTTGCCATGCATTATCAGCTATATATACACAACATTCAGTGAAGGTTGCTAACCTTTATGTATTTGATGAACATCTGAAGCAACGAGGAAAGAGAAAGAAAACAAGTGTCAGTACAGAAATAAGATACATGCCACAAGCCATATCATTTAAAGAATCAGCATTTAAAAAGGTTATAGAACATAAAGCAAAGAGGATAAAGTTGTAGTATTTTGCTTTGTTATTCTTTTTTTTTTTTTAACTATAATCAGTAGCAAGGTTACAATAATTAGATGTTTGAAATAGGCGTGTGTGTGTGCGTGCGTGCAAACAGCAGTAATAGGATTTATATCCTGTTTACACTAGTTTGAGCAAATAACTGGGACAATCTGTAAAGTTTTCTATAGTTTCAAATTGTAGACCGATTACTAAAGTATACCTTTTCACTGTAAAACTGATGCACATCAGAAACATACTGCATTTATCATACAAAAAGCTGCAAGGGTTAAGCTGGCCATACACTCAGTCAGTGACCCAGCCAGCCCCACTCAGTTTGTCAAAATGTAATTGTTTGACAAAAGTTAATCGAAGGAGCCAGTAGGAACATTTTCAGAGACAAACAGCCACTGCATCCAGTAAGATGTGGCCACTGTTTGGGTATTTTGACAGCCAGTTGGTCTGGCTATGAAAAAACAATGAGCCACATGGGAGATTAAATTTGCCAAAGTTGTATAGCAGCCACAGGCTGAGTGAAAAGAATATGGTCAATTATAAACCATTTGCTTCGAACATTTGTAGTGTGCATTGGTTTTTCCATCTTTATTTATATAGTGCCACCATATTTAGCAGAACCCAAAACCCCTAATCTAGGCAAGAAATTGAGAGGATCTCTACAACAGGGTTACAGAGAACAATTATTATTATACAGAATTTATATAGCGCCAACAGTTTACGCAGCGCTTTACAATATAAAAGGGAGACAATACAGTTACAATAAAATACAAGAGGATTAAGAGGGCCCTGCTCAGAAGAGCTTACAATCTTATAGTACAATGAAAGCAAGCATTACCGTACTGACAACACAGATGCATCTGGAACTAAATAAACCCTCTAGAAAACATGCCATCCTTCTCAGTGAAGATCATAAGGAGGTTGTAATTATATTCACTGCATGGACCGGATTCAATCCTTTCAATTCAGAAGGGAAAGTGACCAAGAGATTATAACATTGACATTCATATGTGATTATCTATAGGATACATGGGTAGGGACGATTAATGGTATGTCAATGATCGCTCACATATCTATTTGGTACATGTTACTTGTTATTTTTATTTGGTTTATGTTTCAGTTTATAATAGGTAATACGGCAATATTGAATACAACTTTAAAAAAAATAAAACAAAAGTCATATTGCAGCGTTTAAAGCCGTATGAAGGGTGCGGCTCTGTACTCCGTGGCACAGTTAGCTCCCTTTAGGGGTGTCGGAAGTGTAGCAGCGGCACCATTACCAAGAAGGAGCCCATTGTTCATGCAGTCACTTGACAACATATGGATGAATCCTTTATGCTATATATTTACCTAAATGTACTAATGAATATTCCGATGTCTATTATGTCTATGTTATGTAACATTTTGCTTTACTGTTGAAAACTCAATAAAAACAATTGAAAAAGACATACGTGATTATCTATCAGCTTTTTTATTTCACCAAATCCACGTCCAAAACGTATTTAAACCCCGGTAATGAACTTTTCTCATTTGGTCTGAAAATTTTACCATCAACAAACATGTCTTATCTATTTAAAAAGAGCATTAAAAGTGATACTAAAGTCTTATTCTTTTTTTTGCATTTAAAATTAACAGTGGTTTTGCACAAAGCAGCACAGATCCTCTTCTCAGGTCCCTCCCTCGTGCCGAGTGCTCCCACAGCAAGCAGCTTGCTATGGAGGAACCCGAGCCAAGCCTCTGTGTGTCCATTCAGACACAAAGCCGTGGCTCCATCCTGCCCCCTCTCTCACTCCTTATTGGCTCACCGACTTTGATTGACAGCAGCAGGTGCCACTTGTGCTCACTGATGTGTCTCAGCCAATAAAAGGTGGAGGCTGAGAGGGGCTGCTGCAAAACAGAGGGTTTTTAAATCTTAATGCATCAAGATAAACAAGCTTCTGCCTTTAGAACCGCTTTAACCAGTTAAGGACCGCCTCCTGCACATATACGTCGTCAGAATGGCACGGCTGGGCACAAGCACGTACAGGTACGTCCTCTAAGTGTCCAGCCGTGGGTCGCAGCGCGCGCCCGCGACCCGGTCCGAAGCTCCGTGACTGCGGGACCTGATCGCCGCTGGAGTCCCGCGATCGGTCCCCGGAGCTGAAGAACGGGGAGAGCTGTGTGTAAACACAGCTTCCCCGTTCTTCACTGTGGTGCTGTCATTGATCGTGTGTTCCCTTTTATAGGGAAACACAATGACATCACACCTACAGCCACATCCCCCTACAGTTAGAAACACAAATAAGATCACACTTAACCCCTTCAGCGCCCCCTTGTGGTTAACTCCCAAACTGCAATTGTCATTTTTAATGCATTTTTTGCTGTGAAAATGACAATGGTCCCAAAAATGTGTCACAATTGTCCGAAGTGTCTGCCATAATGTCGCAGTCACGAAAAAAAAACGCTGATCGCCGCCATTAGTAGTAAAAAGAAAAATAAATAATTAATAAAAAATGCAATAAAACTATCCCCTATTTTGTAAGCGCTATAAATTTTGCGCAAACCAATCAATAAACGCTTATTGCGATTTTTTTTACCAAAAATAGGTAGAATACGTATCGGCCTAAACTTTTTTTTATATATTTTGGGGGATATTTATTATAGCAAAAAGTAAAAAACATTGCATTTTTTTTTCAAAATTGTCGCTCTATTTTTGTTTATAGCGCAAAAAATCAAAAACAGCAGAGGTGATCAAATACCACCAAAAGAAAGCTCTATTTGTGGGGGAAAAAGGACGCCAATTTTGTTCGGGAGCCACGTCGCACGACCGCACAATTGTCAGTTAAAGTGGCTCTAAAGTCGAGACATTCACCTCAATTCATTCCCTGCTTTAAGGTAAAAATGTCCCAATAATTGTATTGCACCCCTACCTCCCTGAACACTTACCCGAGTACAATGTGCCTATCTGCAGAGGCGCTCTCCACTCCTCCTCTTCTCACAGGATACAGAGGCGGCAGTAGAAGCCATTAGCCGAGAGCCTGAGCCAGCTGTCCGTCAGGTCATGATCCTTCTGAAGCTTGGAGCGATTATGTGATGTTAGCCGACAGTGGGCAATAGCCTGATGTAAGCTCACTCTGTCACAGGAGTGTAAAAAGCAAGTGCACCCCTGTGACCCACAAGAGCCGTATGGCCCAAAAAACGTTTTCCATACTTTTCTTTTAAGTTATCAATTTTCTTTGTGAAGTCACCTTTACAAATGATTTTTTTTTTTTTACAACATATTGTGAGCATTTTAAAACACAAGGGGAAGACAAATTAAATTTGTATATTATTGCATGGCACAAGAGTTATATCAGCATGACTCAATCATTCTTACATTGCGTAAATCAATGCACACTACAAAGTTGTGTGATGGTTTTGTATTTTCTTTGCTATACCTAATAAAAAGAGAAACTTTAGAAAAAAAATTATTTGCAAAATTCTACAACTTTACCAGAATAGCAACAGATCTTTTGTACAAATTAGAACGCGATTAACCAGTTTTGAAGAAAATCCGCCCATGTAACATTTTAGATTTCTACCAGCAAAAGCAAAGGAAAAATAAAATGTGTAGGGAATTGGCCTTAAAACATTCAAGCTAGTATGTTCACAACCAATAAAAGGCAGGCACACGTGAAGTTCAAAGTGCTTATTAAAATACCAAAAATAGCTGCCGGGACATATAAGGGAGACATTACAGAAATGTGCATTACACACTTCACAAGGTTTTATGAGAACTGTTTTCCCTTGAGCAAAAAGCAGTCAGGCAGAAGAATGGCAAATGTCCAAAAAAATGTATGCGTTGTGTGCATATAAAACCGGGGGGGGGGGGGGGCTAAATATTAGATTTACAAAAAAAGTTTACTGAGAAAATACCATACTGGAATGAACATAAAGTTGTAGGTTTAAAAAAAGCTTTCGGGGGCCATGGCAACTACGGTCTAAAAACATGGCTTACAGCAGACAAGAATATTGAAAGTGTTTCTAAATGACGGATTATAAAGGGGTAGCAGAAATGAAGGCCAATTCCCTAGAACAAGGCAGAAAGGTACAAGCAGCAGTTGCAGCCTCTCCCTGGAGAGCATAGAAGACAGTCAGAGAGAAGCAGATAGTAATTCCCTGGAGAATTTACACAGAACAATGCTAATTATAAACCACTTCATGCAGTTTACATTCTGGAGATTACTTTTGTTTACTTCTTCCCTTTATAAGGAGCTACTAACTGTAATACTGGAGAAATCTCCTTTAAACATTTAAAGTGAACTGGCCACGGTGAATACGGTTATGTGTGGAAACACGAGGGCTTAAATGATCCTCATTACACTGATGAATAACAAACATTCCAACTAGTAATATAAAAGTAACAGCTGGGAGGCAATGGGAAAATATTGGACTCTACTACTTTCTTTTCCACCGTTTTATACCTCAGTCTGTGATATCATAAAGTGTATCTAAAAGGCCAAGTTGGTTTCAAATCTTTATGAAGTAGGAAATAGTTATAAAACTTTATCACCTCTCTCTTGTTTTCCATGTTCCCGTTAGGAAACTTCACTGTCTGGTGGACCATTGTCACCAGACAGAAATAGAGGTGAAATTCTTTGAATGGGAAGTCTTTTTCCAGTCACAGATGTCCAAGTGAAGATTATCCTCCCTTTAGTGAGATCTCATTTCCTGTTGTCGGAAGTCAAAGTAAAGACAAATCTTTCCAAGGGCCAAAAAAAACACAACACACGTTAGGGCTCTTTCAACCGCCGGCTCAGCGGGGATCAACGGAGCGATACCTGCTGAGCAAGCGGAGGTTCACGGGGCGGATCATTACTGATCCGCGCCGTGTGAAAGGGGCCTTAAGGTAGAGCTGGGTGATTTCCCCCCCCCCCAAAAAAATAAAAACTTGATTCAAATCAAGTTTTTTTTTTTCTATGGACACCGCTGGTCCTGGGGAGCTGCGGGCAGGCGTTTTTAGGAGAGGCCGCGGCTTCTGCCTAGTCTGTGGCGTCTGGCCACGCAGACTAGGCCGAAGCCGCGGCATCGCCTAAAAACACCTGCCCACAGCTCTTCAGGGCTGGCACGGGGTCCACGCCGGTCCTGGTGAAAAAAAATAAAATTATCTTAAAAAACGATTTGCCGAAAATCTGAATTGATTTGACCTCTCAACTCTATTCTAGATTCAAATCGATTTCTTCCCCCAGCCCTAAGTTAAAGCCTTTCACAATTCCAAAGTCGCACGATTCTGCTGGAAAGAGCAGAGAAGAAGCCAGAGATTGGAGAAGGCGGAAGACGCCCAGAGCTGCCTAATAAATTACTTTTAAAACCTGTGTAGTGTGTTTTACTAATACTTTTTTTTCCCCCCAGGTGAATGGGTAGGGGTACATAACCCATACTGATTCACATAGGGTGGGGGGTCTTATTAAAGGGGGATCCCAGATTCCCTATAAGCCCCCTGCCCACAGACCCCGACAACCAACGACCAGAGTTGTCATCAACATGGGGACAAGGTGCTTTGGGGGCGCAGGGCTCCCACTGCCCCAAAGCACCCACCACCCAATGTTGAGAGCATGCGGCCTGGTACGGTTTGGGGGGGGGGCTGACGCTCACTCGTCCCCACCCCCTTTCATGACCTGCCAGGCTGCGTGCTCGCATAAGGGTCTGGGGTATGGATTTGGGTGGGAAGGGCCTGGTATTCTCTTGGAGGGGGAACCCATCCCGTAAAAAAAAAAAAGAAAAGAAGAAAAATAATTAGTGTGGAGTTCCCCTTCATGGACAAGCCGCATGCCAAAGTCGGATCCGTTAATACGGGGATCCGACTTCAGAGAAAAAAAAAAAAGTAGTGCAGGAACTACTTTGAAGTCGGTACGACTTAAAGTCATGCTAACGTGAATGGTAATCAATGAAAAAAAATCAGAGAATGATTGTCATGCGATTTTGCAGTCCAAAATCGTGGGGCAAGTCGTACAAGTGTGAAAGGGGCCTAAGAGGGATCAAAGCTGATCTCAGGGCTCCCCCTAACTGGTTAAACAAGCACACTACACTATGACTAAATAGAAGTGAAGATTGGCTGCCAATGGCGGGGGAAAAGGTATGTTACCAATTGTTGTTGCAGAACATGGAACACACACACACACACAAGCTAGAAACGTGAATACAGCAGTCATCATACAGGCTCCCTAACTTAACCTATTTTAAAGGGAAGAAGGGTCCCAAGACTGACATCCTATCTGCACCTACTGATTCAACCTCTTCCTTTACAATGCAAAATTAAAAAGCATGGACCCCCTTATAATGACAAAACCAGTGTTTCTCAATTTCAGTTCTCAAGGTGCCCCAACAGGTCATGTTTCAAGATTTCCTCAGGTTTAAAGGCTGTGGTAATTACTAAGGCAGTGAAACTGAACAAAATCACTGGTGCAAAATATTGGAAATCCGGAAAACATGACCTGTTGGGGTGCCTTGAAGACTGGAGTTGAGAAACAAAAGGCTATACTATAAAAAAGGTAGTTGGCATCTTTGCAGAGATTTCATTACTGAAGCCACCATAAAACTAAGTGGCTGCTGGGTAATAAAATTACTCGCCTCTGTGTAGAGATCCCCTACCTCTGAAACGTGGCAGTTTTGGTGACAAATTATGGTATCAGTAAAATCGAATCCAACAATAAAAGCAGTAGGTAAATGTGATATGGACCAATCTTCAAACATGATCAGTTCACTTTAACATTCAGTGTTTACAGTTTAAATTGTTGTTTTTTATCCATCACAGACACCAATATAAGAAATGTATTACCTTTGTAACCAACAAAAGCCTGAATTTATTTCACAGTGTTTATAAAAAAAATTTAAGCCATTATTACCTTAACATATTTAGCATACATCTGCTCATCCAATGGAAAGCTCTGTACTGTTCTTTCATCTCGTGCATGGAAAGTACCTAGTTTTACCCATTTATTGGTGGGATACCTGTAAAGCAGAAAGTTTCACATTTTTCAAACCCAAATATTATGTCTGCATTCCACCAAATTTTTTTAAGAAGGTAGCCAGTCATGCATGCGCAATCTATCTGCCAAATTATTATTTTAAGCGAACAGAACAGATGTTTACATCAGGTGAACAATGCTGCTCGGCCTATGGTAAAGAGAGCATGCTACACCTCATCTCAGTGCGAAGACCAACAACAAAGATAAGCCACCCCTGCCGGAAGAACACAGTAATTACTGTTAGCCGCTATAATAGCATGTACAATGTAGCCGCTAAAAAATTGCATGTACAATCTGACAGGCTGGTTGTGCCAAAGTTGATCAATCAACTTGGGTACATTCTGCCTGCCCATACACGGTTAGAATCTTGGCCAGTCTCTGCTGAACTGGCCGAGATTTAAACAAACAGTCAATGGCTGGCTGAAAAATGTAAATTCTCTGTCACTGCTTTTCTAGCACAGTACCCTAGACTGGCTCACTGGGATAATCCGTTTCTCCAACTTGCAGCTACAAAAGGGCAACAGAAGTAAAGACAAATAAATAGGTTGTTTACAAGGATATTTTTCCCATCGCTTAGTGAATGTGGTGAAATTTCACTTTGCAAAAGGTTCCAAATCACTAGCAAGGGGCAAAAAAAAGAGATTTTTTAATACAGCTTACCTGTAAAATCTTTTTCTTGGAGTACATCACGGGACACAGAGCGGCATTCATTACTATATGGGTTATATGGAGTACCTTCAGGTGATAGACACTGGCAATCTCAAACAGGAAATGCCCCTCCCTATATAACCCCCTCCCATAGGAGGAGTACCTCAGTTTTGTAGCAAGCAGTATGCCTCCCAAAATGGTCCTCAAAAAGAGGGGTGGGAGCTCTGTGTCCCGTGATGTACTCCAAGAAAAAGATTTTACAGGTAAGCTGTATTAAAAATCTCTTTTTCTTTATCGTTACATCACGGGACACAGAGCGGCATTCATTACTATATGGGATGTCCCAAAGCAATGCTTACAATTAGGGGAGGGAGAACATCTCCAAGACAAAAGGATTTAATTTAGAGGTATACTCAAATCCTAATAAATCCAACTTAGTTGAGAAAAATAATCTTAAATTTAACTCAAAAAAAGAGGAGCCCCCGGAATCCGAGGGTCTCAAACTGCAGCCTGCAGCACTGCCTGCCCGAAGGCAGTATCAGTATTCCTTCTTACGTCCAACTTGTAGAATTTTGTAAATGTGTGGACAGAAGACCAGGTTGCCGCCATTGCAAACTTGAGCCATAGAGATCTGGTGGTGTGCTGCCCAGGAGGCGCCCATGGCCCTAGTAGAATGAGCCTTTAATGATACTGGAGGAGGCAACCCTTTCAAGCCGTAGGCCTGAGTGATTAATTGCTTAATCCACCTAGAAATGGTGGATTTTGCAGCTGCCTGCCCCTTCTTGGGCCCATCCGGTAGAATGAACAGCACATCTGTTTTCCGGATCTTCTTTGTAGCTTTAAGATAGGCCTTCATGGCCCTGACAATATCCAAGGTATGCAGCAACCCTTCCTTTCTGGAAGTAGGTTTAGGGAAGAAGGATGGTAATACCAAATCCTGGTTCAAATGAAAACTGGATATAACCTTCGGTAGGAAGGAAGGATGAGGGCGGAGAACGACCCTGTCCTTATGAAAAATAAGATATGGTTCCTTACAGGATAAGGCCGCCAGTTCCGAAACTCTTCTTGCGGAAACTATGGCAACCAAAAATACTAACTTCCTTGTCAGTAAAACCAAAGGAATTTCAGCCAACGGCTCAAACGGTTGTTTCTGTAAACTTGACAGAACAAGATTTAAATCCCACGGACAAAGCGGGGATTTAACTGGAGGTTTAATACGCAAGACCCCTTGAAGGAAGGTCTTAACCAGCGAGTGGGTGGCCAGCGGCCGCTGAAACCACACTGACAGAGCCGAAATCTGTCCTTTGATTGTGCTTAATGCCAATCCTTTATCCACTCCTAGCTGGAGAAAACTTAAAACTCTATCAATGGTGAACTTGCGAGGAGGCCACAGCTTGGACTCACACCAGCCTACATAGGCCTTCCAGACCCTGTGATAAATCACCCTAGAGACCGGTTTCCTGGCTCTGATTAGGGTAGAGATTACTTTCTGAGACAGACCTCTACCCCTGAGAATCAGGGATTCAGCTTCCAGGCCGTCAAATTTAGATGCCGTAAGGCAGGGTGGAGGATCGGACCTTGCGATAGCAGGTCTGGCCTTAGAGGCAGAGTCCAAGGGTCTCCCACTACCATCCTTAGGATTAGTGAGTACCATGCCCTTCTGGGCCATGCTGGAGCTACCAGGATAACTGGTATGTGCTCCACCCGGATCCTGCGTAGCAGGCGGGGTAGTAACTGGAGCGGGGGAAACGCATAAAGAAGTTTGAACTGATGCCAAGGGCAAACCAGCGCATCGGTTCCGCAGGCCATCGGATCCCTTGAGCGGGACATGAACCTGTCTAGCTTCTTGTTGAGTCTCGATGCCATGATATCCGAGTCCGGCACTCCCCATCTTTGGCAGAGTGCTTGAAAGACTTGTGGATGCAGAGACCATTCCCCCGGCCATAGAGTCTGGCGGCTTAAGAAGTCCGCCTGAAAATTGTCCACTCCTGGAATGAATATTGCCGATATGCAGGGCACATGAGCCTCTGCCCATAGGAGAATCAAGCTCACCTCTCTCTGAGCGGCTTGACTCCTGGTTCCCCCTTGGTGATTTATGTATGCCACGGCCGTGGCATTGTCTGATTGAATTCTCACCGGGAACCCCTGCAATTTTGATGTCCAAGCCCTGAGGGCTAGTCGAGCAGCTCTGAGCTCCAAGATGTTGATGGGCAACTGCTTCTCTGGCTTTGCCCAAGTACCTTGGCGAGTGCAACCATCAAAAATTGCTCCCCAGCCCGTCAGGCTGGCGTCTGTGGTCACTATCTTCCAAGCCACTGGGCTGAAAGACTTCCCCTTCAGTAGATTCTGAGGGTCTAACCACCAACACAGACTTTGTCGGACTCTTGATGAGAGCGGCAACGGGATATCCAAGGCCTGTGGCCTTCTGCTCCATGCTGACAGGATGGCTGCCTGCAGGATGCGAGTGTGGCTCTGGGCGTATGGTACCGCCTCGAATGTGGCCACCATCTTGCCTAGTAACCTCATACTTAGGCGAATAGTCGGTTCTTTCTTGCTTAGAACCAGTAGGATTAATTCCTTGATGGCTTTTACCTTCCTCAGAGGTAGGAACACTCCTTGTTGTTCTGTGTCTAATCTCATGCCGAGATATTCCAACTGCCTTGTGGGCAGGAAAGCTGACTTTTCTCGATTTAGGACCCAGCCGAACCTCTCGAGGTATTGGACCGTGAGGGCCACTGCTCGCTCCAAGCCGGGAGACGAGTGGTCTATGACTAGGAGGTCGTCCAGGTATGCTAGGATCGTGACCCCTTGGATCCTTAGCTTGGCTAGGATTGGAGCTAGGACCTTCGTGAACACCCGGGGGGCCGTAGCCAACCCGAAGGGAAGCGCCACGAATTGGAAATGACGCGAAGCCACCATGAAGCGTAGATATCTTTGATGTGGCTGATAAATTGGAACATGAAGGTAGGCATCCTTTATGTCTATGGACGCCATGAAGTCGTCCTTTTGGAGTGTGGCAGCTGCTGACCGCACGGATTCCATCCGAAATGAGCGGACTTTTAAGAATGCATTTACCATCTTTAGGTCCAAAATTGGCCTGACATCTCCATTGGACTTTGGGATGATGAATAGGTTGGAGTAGAAACCCAGCCCCTGTTCCAGGACTGGTACCTCTACTATTACTTCCTGGGAAAGTAGATGATCTAATGCCGATCTTAATGCGGCTCCCTTCTCCGGATCGTTTGGAATCCTCGACTCCTGGAAATGAGGAGGAGGAAACTTTAGGAAATCTAATTTGTAGCCCGTGGCCACGGAAGACCGTACCCACTCGTCAGGAATGCTGGCTTCCCAAATCTCTGAAAAGAGTCGCAGCCTTCCCCCCACCTTCGTGGGTGGGGGCGCCCCTTCATAAGGTCGACTTGGGGGCTGGTTTTGCTGGTTTGCGAAACCACTGCTTTCTGCCTCTAGCAGCCTGTCCTTGTGACTTGCTGTTGAAGCCGAAGTTTGCTTTCGCAGGAGGCCGTCGATACTGCTTGGCATTAGAGGGCCCCTGCCCAGGGGAATACTGTCGTTTAAACGCAGGCCCCTGCAACTTCTTCTTAGTTGGCAAGAGAGTACTCTTGCCGTTTGAAATGGTCTGAATGTATCTATCTAGGTCTTCTCCGAAGAGTCGTCCTCCATGGAAGGGGAACCCTACCAGGAGCTTCTTGCATGGGGGCTCAGCCTCCCAGCTCTTTAACCATAAGAGTCTTCTCATATGGACAAGGAATAACGATAAACGTGACGCTTGCTGGATAGAATCCTTAATTGCGTCTACCGTAAAACATATGGCCTTAGGGACGTCCGAAAATTCTTCTGCCTGCTGGGCAGGAATAAGTTTAAGCATCTGCTTAAATTGATCCGATAATGCTTGAGCGACCCCAATCGCAGCCACAGCTGGCTGTACTACTGCCCCTGCAGTAGTGAAGGAGTTCTTAAGTAGTGCTTCCAAGCGTTTATCAACTGGATCCTTGAACACCTGTATGTTTTCTACAGGGCATGTTAACGATTTGTTAACACATGAGATGGCTGCGTCCACTGCAGGGGTAGCCCATCTTTTGGAAAATTTATCTTCCATAGGATATAGGACAGAAAATCTTTTAGGTGGTAAGAAGATTTTATCTGGCTTGTTCCAATCTTGGAACAAAACTCCCTCTAATAGAGGATGGATCGGAAACACAGCCTTGCTTTGAGGCGCCCTCAGTGAGCCCAAAGCTGAAACCGTCGATACCTGGAGATCTGGTACTGGCAAGTTGAATGCCTTATGGACCAAGTCCGTTAATCCTTGAATCCACCAGCTCTCCCTCAGGGAGACTGCCCCAGACTCCTCTGTATCCGGATCTTCGATCCCTGAACCTACTTGGTCCTTGTCCAAGAGGTCGTCCAATTCCCCTGAGGAAATGACCTCCTCTTCTGAGGGTCCGCGCTCGGGCGACGGAGATCTACTCCGTTTACTGCCCCGCATAGCTGCGGCTATCATTTTTCCCATTCTTTTCTCCATCTCTTTTAAAGAGGTGAGTAATACCTCGTCAGTGACCGTCTTAGGGTTGGACTGACCCGCGTCAGCTCCAGCCCCAGATCCCGATGGCCCCAAGGCTCCCTGTGGGGAAAGCAGCGGCATAATTTTGTCCGAGACCTCAGACTCTCTGGGGGAATCCCCACCTCTTGTACCCTCTGACCCGGATGCCATGGTACAATACCGAGGTACACCTGCTAGCTTATTGGTACTTGGGACTATAAATAGTTAATAGCCCAAACACCTGTTTGGGGGATAAAAAATGCTTCCTCTCCCCTAGATGACTTTTTTTTTTTTTTTTTTAAATCTTTTTTTTTTTTTTGCTTCAAATCCAGGAAAGAAAAAACATTCTGTCCCCCTGAGTAGTATTGCAAGAAAAACTATGAGATGGAAAAGAAACAGCCTATTCCTAGGCTTGAAAACAGTCTTCTGAAGACTGCAATATTCTTTCTGGCCACTGTGTGTCCTCGGCGCCCCGTGCTGCCGCTCTGGTCTTTCCTCCCCATTCCAAAGTATTGAATGAGCTGTATGGAACAAACAAGGAAGGGCCGCCCCTTCCTTAAGCTACTGACCCGCCCTTCCCCCCCAGCTAAACGGCGCCAATTGCGCCTATAATACGTGAGCGCGCGCCACGCGCGCGCCCGCCGACAGGGGGGGGGGGTTGGGGGGGAAGGGACCTCTCAGCTCCAGCAAACTGCAGCCTGCAGCCTGGAACCACGAGGAGGTCAGCGTTTTGCCTGCTTGTAGGCTCTGAGGAGGAAGACTGGAGGCTTGCAGGTAAGCACAGCTCTCTGACACACACATACACATTATATCACACAGGCCCCACTCAAGCTTTTCCAACACTACAAGGGAGGTCACATTTTATGGGGAATAATACACATAGAGCCATCCTTATCTTTATGATATGTGACTAGTTTGCCAGATGCAGCGCATAACTTTAGGCATGTCCCCTGTGACCCCCCAGAAAAAAACCTGCTAAGAACCAAGTTCCGCAAGTTTTCCCCTCACTTACCTGCTCCATGCCGCAGGACTTTGCCAAGCAAGAGGCCCAATCTTCCCCCATCTGGGTGGGGATGTCTAGACCTTCAGGCCCTGGGTTCCTATGAAGGATCCACTGTCCTGGGCCCATATAGCACTCTGGCAACAGAAAACATTAGGCACCCAAAGGTTTCTAAGTTCTGGGCCCAGGGTCCAGCTCTCTAAAAAGAAAAGCATTATGGGCTATACCCCAAGGGTTTGGGGTCCGGTTACTGACCACTTTAGCGCTGAGGCCTTTGGACAGAACCGGTTAGCTCACCTAATCCCAAGGATGCGGAGGCAAGCTAAACCATGACTAACACCTAAGACACTGGCGTAAAAACTGAGGTACTCCTCCTATGGGAGGGGGTTATATAGGGAGGGGCATTTCCTGTTTGAGATTGCCAGTGTCTATCACCTGAAGGTACTCCATATAACCCATATAGTAATGAATGCCGCTCTGTGTCCCGTGATGTAACGATAAAGAAATAAAAATAAAAGAAATATTGCTTGCAAGTTAAGTTATGTTGACTACATCAACTATTAACTACATTCACTAAGCTCTGGGGAATTAAAATATAGCAAAGGTAAAAATACATAACCACTATAAAAAAAGTATCATCATCCAGAAATTTAAGTATCGAGAGATTGGGTCTGAGGTCCCCAAACCAAAGAGCCAAAAGAGGGAGGGCGATTGGACTATTGCGGTATGTTATGAATGCACTGGCCCCATGTCCCTCCTGATCCCCGGTGTGACAGCAGATCAGGGATCTTCTCCTTGTGTCTGCTGCCACAATGCAAACCAAAAAAAAGGGGGCCACCTGGCCGCATCGCTCATTTACAGTCCTCTGAATGGAAAACTGCAAGGTCCAGCAATCTTTGGGGCTGTCAGCTTGTACGCAGTAAAAGCAAGCCGATACACTGACAGATGTACAGGAAACTTGCATGGCATCAGTGATCTACTGATGCAATGCTTTACAGGCTCCCAAAACAAAAAAATAAATGCACTTTTAACCTGCAAAAAAATGTGCATTTATTTTATTCTATTTAAAAGGTGAACATGTCAGTCATTTGACCCTACGTTCCAAGATATGTTATTTATACAACTTTTACCTGTCACTAATGGAAACCAGAAAATCCCTTGGAGTGGAAGAGAAGAGCTCATAGTTCGCAATGTCTAGCTGCTTTACTTGGATTGGTTCACAAAGTTCAATCACAAACCTGAAAATATATAAAATGTAAAATATTACTTGCGTATGACAATGCAAATGTATAGGAGATAAGCTACCAGACTAACTATAAATTAGGGGTGCACCGAATGGAGATTTTGGTGCCAAAGCCAAATACCCAAAATGAAGAATACACTTGCCTGAAAACTGAAACCAAAAAGACTCCTCTCTAGAAGTTGTGGCCTTGGCCCTGCCCCCTAAAGTTATCAGTGGGCATTGTGCATCTTGCCTGCATCATTTGTGAGCATTTCTTTTTGCTTCCAACTTGGTGAGTGTTAAATGCATGGACTTTATTGGAAGACCATAAGTCTGGGAATGTCCCCCTCAGACAAACAGACATAGCTACATAATATAGTACCACTGCTAGGAGAGAACAGTTCCACGTGGAGCTTTTTATACATTTTTACATCTTGTTTGGGCACTCTGGGTAAAAATAAAAAAGTGGTTGTAAACCCTACCCATTTATCACCTCAATGCATTCTATGCGCGCCCACACGGGTGCCCTGAAGGAGAGCTCTTTTCCTGACGAGTCGTGCAGGGAAGAGCCAGGAGCACCGCAGAGGAACCCCAGAAGAGGCAAGTAGAACTTCTTCCTTTTAGAACAAAAAGGGAACCTCGAGTGTCTCTTTAAGTGTGCATACCCTCTTATAACTGGGGATGTTGCTATTCAGAATTAAGCAATCACATTCAAACTCATATTAAATAAGAGTCAGTACACACCTGCCATAATTTAAAGTGCCTCAGTTTAACCCCAAATAAAGTTCAGCTGTTCTAAGTGGTCTTTCCTGACATTTTCTTAGTTGCATCCTATAGCAAAAGCCATAGTCCACAGAGAGCTTCCAAAGCATCAGAGGGAGCTCATTGTTAAAAGGTATCAGTCAGGAGAAGGGTACAAAATAATTTCCAAGGCATTAGGATATACCATGGAACACAGTGACGACAGTATGGCACAACAGTGACATTACCAAGTACTGGACATTCCTCCAAAATTGATGGAGAAGAAAACTGGTCAGTAAGGCTGCCAAGAGGCTTACAGCAACATTAAACGAACTGCAAGAATATCTGGTAAGTATGGGCTGTGTGGTACATGCGAAAACAATTTCAGTTTTCTTCATACGTCTGAGGTAGGTCATAGCGATGAGTGGCAAGACGGAAGCCTTTTCTTAAAGGGGTTGTAAAGGTAAAAAAATAAATAAAAAAAAATCCCTCAATAGCTTCCTTTACCTTAGTGCAGTCCTCCTTCACTTACCTCATCCCTCGATTTTGCTTTTAAAATGTCCTTATTTCTACTGAGAAATCCTCACTTCCTGTTCTGTCTGTAACTCCACACAGTAAATGCAAGGCTTTCTCCCTGGTGTGGGGAAAGCCTCCTGAGGGGGCGAGCAGGAGGGTCAGGACACCCACTAACACACAGCTCCCTTTCTCTATCTGCAAAGTAGAGAGCGTCCTGACTTGCCTGCTCGCCCCTCCCCCTCAAGAGGCTTTCTCCACACCAGGAAGAAAGCCCCCCATTACTGTGTGGAGTTACAGAAGAACAGGAAGTGAGGATTTCTCAGAAGAAATGAGGACATTTAAAAGCAAAATGGAAGGATGAGGTAAGTGAAGGAGGACTGCACTAAGGTAAAGGAAGCTATTTAGGGGAAAACATTTTTTTTTTACCTTTAAAACCCCCTTTTAAGAAAAACATCTAAGCCCAGCTAAATTTCGCAAAAACACATCTGAAGTCTCCCAAAATCACTAGGGAAAATGTGTTCTTGTCTGGATGAAATCGAGGTTGAACTTTCTGGCCACAACACCAAAAGATGTTTGGTACAAAGGCACTGCATTTTACCAAAAGAACACCATACCCACCGTGAAGCATGGTGGTGGTGGCGGCATCATGCTTTGGGGCTCTTTCTTCAGCTGAAACAGGGGACTTAAGGTAAAGGGAATGATGAACAGTTCCAAATACTAGTCAATATTGGCACAAAACCTTCAGGCTTCTGCTAGAAAGCTAAAACATGAAGAGGAACGTAATCTTTCAGCATGACGCCGCCACAAAGCATACATCCAAATCAACAAGGAATGGCTTCACCATAAAAAGATGCCCTCGCAAACAGATTTTGAGTGTTTTTTGCAAAATGTGGGCAAATATTGCCAAGTGAAGATATGACGTGCCGATAGGCTCATACCCAAAAAGACTGCGTGCTGTAATAGAAACCAATGGCGCTTCCACAATGTATTACTGTAGTTTAAGGGTGTGCACACTTCTGTAACCATATTATTTTAGTTTACCCCAGCCTAAAAGATTTCAGTTTGTTTTTCAACCGAGTTGTAAAGTTCATAGGCAACATTAATTGTGCAAAAAGTCCTGAAATGACTTGCTGCAGGAGAGGGAGCTAGGAGGGTTGCGGAAGTGTTTTTGCATACAGTCTGTGAAGAAAACACCCATAACCCCCACACATTACTGTGCCCAATATAGAATACTCCAGCCCACTGTCTGGGAGGAGTAAAACAAACTAAGCGAGGCAAGTTCTGGCTCCTGAAACAGGAACAAGCACTGCATAGCCTGACAACTTGTTCATAGAATGTTAAAGATGTATATTTTCTATACCATATATTTTTTATATATAAAAAAGTACACATTAAGGGTGATTTACTAAAGGAAAATCCACTTTACACTACAGGTGCACTTGCTGTAGATCTGAGGGGGACATGCAAGGAAAATAAACACAGCATTTTAGCTTGCACATGATTGGATGATAAAGTCAGCAGAACTTCCCCTCATTTCAGATCTACCCCTCAGATGTACAGTAACTGCACTTCCAAGTTCATTTGCCGTGCACTTGTAGTGTAAAGTGGATTTGCCTTTCATAAATAACCCCCCCCATTGTATGCATCAGCAGACAGGAAAGAATAAGGCAAGGCTTTTAAACCTTATACTAAACTTCAGCTTTTCAAAGAAACACACATGTCTTCTGGCAGCAGTGGAGAATTTTACACAGCGACCGCAGCTGCCTGGAGGGAGAGTACACTTGACAAGCCTTCTAATTAAAGTGATTCAGCAACTGTATAGCTTTTCAATAGCTTTCTGTGACCCTGGAGTGTGGTAACATTGGTTCGCTGATCTCCTCTAGCTAGATTGCAACTGAAAATGGTGTATAAAACATCACTTCTGGTGTCTATTGTCACTTTTCCTGGCTCTTGCACCAATGCTCAGGCTAATGGAGTGCAATTTGTACTTCATTAACTTCAATGGAAGGTGAGCGACGCAACCTTCTCTGTTAAATTTCAGCAAAAATGTAATATGTTGAGCTTATGTGCCCTAAAACTAACTTTAGTGTAGTGCTTACTGAAATGCTGCACTTGATTGATAAACAGCAAATTCAACTACCGTGTGGCATAAAAAACATTGGGGCAGATCCACATAGAATTAGATCCGCGTAGCGTATCAGAGATACGCTACGCCGCCGTACCTTACCTGGCGGATCTTCGAATCCTCAAAGAATTCGAGGCTTAAGTTACGACGGTGTAGTGTATTTCTGGCGGCAAAATTCAAATCGGCAGGTAGGGGGCGTGATTCATTTAAATGAAGCGCGTTCCTGCGCCGATTGAACTGCGCATGCTCCGTTTGAAATTTCCCACCATGCTTTGCGCGAAATGACATCGCAACGATTACATTTTTTGAACTTAGACGTGAGTTACGTCCATCCCTATTCACGGACGACTTACGCAAAAAAAAAAAAAATTCTAATTTCGACGCGGGAACGACGGCCATACTTAACATGGCAAGTCTATCTATACGCCGCAAAATACCAGCTTTAACTATACGCCGGAAAAAGCCGACTAGAGACGTTAGAAAATGCGACGGCCACGCGTACGTTCGTGGGTCGTCGTAAATCGCTAATTTGCATACCCGACACGTAAAACGACGCAAACTCCACCCAGCGGGCGCCGAAGTATTGCATCTAAGATCCGAAGGCGTACGAAGCCGGACGCCTGTCGGATCTTACCCAAATGCCGTTGTATATTAGTTTGAGGATTCAAACTAAAGATACGACGCGGGAAATCAGTAGATACGCCGGCGTACTTGCTCTGTGGATCTGGCCCATTGTAACTACCACTATTTTGTTTAGGGTCTCTGCTTACAGAAACTGGGGTTTATTTACAAAAGGCAAATCCACCTTGTACAGCAAATGCACTTGAAAGTGCAGTCACTGTAGATCTGAGGGGAAGATCTGAAATGAGTGGAAGCTCTGCTGATTTTATCATCCAATCATGTGCAAACTAAAATGCAGTTTTATATTTTCCTTGCATGTCCCCCTCAGATCTACAGCGACTGCACTTGAAAGTGCACTTTCAGTGCAAGGTGGATTTGCCTTTAGTAAATAACCCCCTATTGTATATTGTTTGGGGGTGTAAACTACTCTTCAGGCTTAAATTAATTTTTTAAATGTGTACAAAAACAAACACAAAAATGGCCCAGGCAATTAAAGGTTTAATGACTCGAAATAAGTTGCTTGTTGAAAAACCAAATCCAGCATATAATCTTACATAAATGGATAAACAGAACATATACATTGTAAAAATATGCACACATTTACCATGACAATATAGTCACTCACCAAATTTTTGTGCTACATGGGTTTAACATGTACAGGTCCATATTTTCTATAAGTATTGCAGATGTGCTCTAGAAGAAAATATTAATACATCAGGCTTTACGGTTTGCAAGTTACAGTATGTAAATGGATGTTGGTAATGGGAGACAGATTTACAACAGTATTACTGGTTGAGATACAGTACTGAACTAGCTCATCTTTAAAGTGGTTCTAAAAAGGCAAGACATTTTTTTTACCTTAAAACATTCTCTGCATTAAGGTAAAAAAGTCCCAATGGTTTTATGCAAGCCCCCCACTCCATTAATACCAACCAGAATTTTTCCTCAATCCAGCAGTGTGCCAGTTTGCAGCAGCACTCTCCCCATTCTCACTCTGTGCATCTATGGAGTGCCCCCATAGCAGCCATGTTGGGTTGGGGGCACTGCCAACAGAGCAGGAGTGGACAGCATGGCCAGGGGACCCTGACGAGGGGAGGTAAGGGACTGCTCTGCACAGTACTGTTGCACAGAGCAGGCAAGTCTACCATGTTTATTAAATTGCCTTTATAACCACCTTAAAGCAAGAACAAGTAAAAAAACAAGCATCTTTTTTAGCTGACCATAAACTGTAAAGACTGAATGAGAGGCTGGGCGGAGGCTCTAGCTTTTAAACCTATCACAGTCTTCTTCGGACTTGCCCCTCCCACTTCTTCACTATACAAATTTTAGCTCCTGCTTCCCTGACATTAGCTTGAGAAAGGAATGCGGCAGCCCTGTCATTCACTGCCAGCATTCGGAAACGCGTCGCTTGCCTGGTGACGTCATCCCCCGTCGCCCATTGGTATACCCGCGCATGCAGTGGCTGCTAGGATCACCCCGTCCACCGCAAATCAGCGGAATTCCATCAGCAGCAGCAAGACTGATCCCCTCCACCTCACAGCGCCATACCTGGGACCCGAGGAAGATACTCAACCAGACGCACCAGATGACACCCACTCCTCTCTGGAGAATTGCTCCTACATGCCTTTACTTGACCACCTAAATGTGAGTGGTTTTTAACCTGTGGCTTTGTTTATTAAATTGTTTTAAAGTATCGCACCCAGAGGCGCCTCTCTCCTTGTTTTGTCTCCTAGATCTGGAACATGGTCTCTGTTCCCTACTGACAGCAGCCCTGAGTACATACCCCTATCTAAAACATACCCGCACACCTCCCATCACCACCTCAACACCCTGAACTTTTCTCTGACCCCAGATACTTGTTCTATGTGCTGTGTTTTACTGACTATGCTGCTCCAATGACGATATCCTGAAAAGTTCTTGCGCATAATTTACTTGTTGTACACAGTGAGTCTGCATGGGGCGGTTTAGAAGAGGTTAAAATGCATATTTGTTGGGTAAGGCCAAGCAAACTTTAGAATATCCTGCACATTTTTATTGTGGTCCATGTTCCTGTTAGGGAGATGTCTTCTCTCTTCCTGTCCCTATAACAATGGTCACTAAGACATGAAGTGAAGCAAATCTGGAATAAGGGAAAGGGTGGAAGACTACAGTTCTGAGACCTCCACTGACTTAGTTTCCCAGCCTTCAACAAGCTAGAATATGCAGCCAGGTCTGATCAAACCAGTAATTGTGCATATACAGTATCTTCTGCAATTTGCCAAAAATTAAAAATAAAATGTTTAGTGTGGAACCCAACAAGTTTTATACACTGCACATTAATCTTACCTTGGCCTCAGGGTTGGCAGATAGTATCTTTGCACCACACTCCACAGATGCATAATTGTTCCTATTCTTTTGGACCTTTACTGTATGCTGCCCCCCATTGACTGAGGCATGCGAAGACTGGCCTGGGAAGAAAAAAAAAAAAAAACACAACATTAAAACGGTGACTGACTTTGCCAGTTGCTTCTTGATAGCAAGTCCCTCTGCAACACTGACTGGAAAACTTTGCCCCGTTCATGTGATACAGAATAACCTCTAATGTGAAATTCCAGGCAGTGAGGACACTCCATTTACTAAAGGACAGATTACTCCCTTCAGGGGCCATGTAGTCTGCTCATCTGACTGTCATCCAATTTCAGAAATGCCTTTTGTTATTAATATCTACAGAAAGGTAGTTCTGAATAAACAAGGTCAAGTAACATGCAGCCAATGTGGAGTAAAACCCATGAAACTATTTCCTAAACCAAAAAGGCAGAGTGTTTAGTTGCCTGTCCAAACAGTTTAGTTGCCTAAACAAAAATATATATATTTACATACATACATACCATGCGAGTTACAATTTAAAACATTTTAAAGCTGCTATCCATGCTTTAGAGACCTTTAAAAAAAAAAACATTTAGTCCACGCTGGTCTGAACAAACCACTTACTTCATCAACACATGCAGTGACTGCCATCACTGTATGAACTGTATGTATCCGCAGATAGAGGGCGCTGTGTTTCAGCAGCAAATGGAAACTGTCCCTCAGCCATTCACAGGGAGCTTTGAATTCTATGAATAAAAAAAAAAAACTTCCTGATTGGCTGAGGCAGAGAGGCGAGCAGATGTCAACACCATCTTCAACTCGGCCAATCCATGAAAGCTTTGTGTTCATTCATAGAATACAAAGATTGCTGTGAATGGATGAGCAGCGCTCAGACCGACTCAAGTTTGTTCTGGATACAAGACAGGCTGCAGGAACACAGCACTGTATATAGCGTATATATAGCACTGTATATAGCGGAGGCTTCATACAGTTTATACAGCGCACCCAGCACCAGCTGCATATGTTAGTGAAAAAACTCATTTGTTTGGGCCAAACAAACTGAACTGTACTAAAACATAGAGATCAGCTGCCCTTGATTTCTCTATCTGAAATTGCTAGATACCCAAAATGTCATTATAATGGCTTTAAATGTATCCAAGCCAGCGTTTTAGAAAAAACAGAATAAGGGGTTTTGGCTTTAGCCCGTACACATTTCTTCAGATACTATCACTCACCTTTGTGGCGATCCGAGCGAAAGTTGGAGCAAGTACCTGTCACAACTAGGTACCCCCTAAAAATTCAATAATCACACCGAAAAAAAAAAAAAGTAGGGGGGAGCAGAACTTCCCCTTTTGTGTAAAGTTCCACTTTAAGCATACTTCAGAGGCAAAATGCACCATACCCTTCCCATATTAAAATTGTCTCTTATTTAGCCCACATTGTGAATGCATGAAAGCTGTACATTTACGATCAGCTTATGGAAATCATAATTGTAAAGCCGCTTGGTATTCGAGATATATTAATAGAGCGAATACTTATTGGTGGAATTATATTGTTTTTAATGCAGTGGTTCTCAACCTTGTGGAGACCAGGGCCCAGTAAATTCTTCCAAAATCTTCTATACCCCACAAACGCCATGATCGATTGGGTAGGTAGTGATCAACCTGTAACTGACCCACATTCCAAATCTTTCCTACTCCGTAGTTTTACCTCACAGCAACTAATCAAATTCTTGTTTAATGCATCCCCAAAAATTGGCTCCTATTGATAACTCCAGCTCCTTGCATATTTCAATTATCGTTTTTAAATGTAATGCCCCGAAACAGACATTTTTGCATCATCACATGAATGCACACATTTTTTAATCTTCAGCAATTCATGGAAGAGATCTACACTGAAATTCCAACTGACTTGCAGATGTAGATGGCACGCTTCCTCGCCAACCTACCATGTGCGCTGTAGTTCACCTAAACCTGGCAGCCACAGGAGGCTTCTGCATATTTTCGATGCAGCTCTGTGTCAATGTCCCCTCCACCTCCAGATGGAACTCCTTCCTGCAAAATTGGGCTCCACTGCAGTACTTTGGACTTGCACAGAGGCATCATGCTGAAATTCTTCACGACACAGATCAGTACTGTCCTTAATACCCGCTGGCTCTCAGATCTAAGGCACAAGGCTCCCACAAGCTAGTCCTGGCTGCTGCTCTGTACCCACAAGGGAAACTGGATGCTGGTGTGTATTGCTCTTCTGGTAACGTCAGGGGCCCACAGCAGTAAAAACTGGCCAGAAGGACACCCGTATCTCCAGCTCCACTCCCAGCTGGTGGGAGTGCAACACAGCACATTCCTGCTAGGTCAGGACCCAATCTGCCCCAACAACTGTCAGAGCACATGGGAAACCAAGGCCTGGCAGAAAGATGGCTGTGGCTGATAACAACTGCATATTGGACAGGGTGCTTTAGGTATCAAAATGTGACTAAAACGTTATATTACAACACCCTAAACCACAGGTGTCAAACACAAGGCCTGCGGGCCGAATACGGCCCCTTCAGGCCATTTCATGTGGCCCTTGCACCTCTCCTGCAGCTGCAGGAGAGCTCCAGTCCTCCTCCAGACCCTTAATTTCTGCTTTCAAGCAATGAATCCAGCTTCTTTCCAGCAAAAAGCACAAGAAAAGGGGGTGCACTGTGATGTAAAGGAGAGTGGGGGACTCAGCTTCTGATGGTGGGGTGTCCCTTGACATCTAATGTAAGGGGAGGGGATGCCCTGGACATCTAATCTTACAGATACAACTGGCCCTTTTGAGGGCAATCATAATGCTGATGCAGCCCACAATGCCCTAAACATTGTTTCCTCCTTTCACAGATTATAAACTCACACAGTCCAATTTTTAATTATGAAGAAAATATATAATTTTATATGCTTTGATAAACAAGGTCAAATTACATAAACATTTCACATAAGCAAAATCTTTAGTGCCGGAGTGAATTTCTACAGGTTGTATGTGATATATATAAAACTTTAAAGCAAAGTGAAACGGTCCACAGAAAAAAACATTGTGAAACATGCAAAAGAAATCTATTATACATACGGAAGTTAAATGTGTGTAGAAGTGCTTATGCACGCAGTTTCCAGAGTAACTTAGTACAAGCATTTACAACAGCTCAAGTGTAAAATGCTAAAACTACAAAGATTCCCATTAAATACCACACAACTTTGTGTGTATATTGTTCCCACGCGAGTGCCGTACTGTATACGTCTTTGGTAAAACGTGTACAAAGCACTGTGAACAAAGTCATGTTTTACCAATTTTGGAGTATAGCTTTTGACCGCCTGTAAGCTTTGCAAGTGCTCTATCACTCATTTGCTTTCCATACGAAAGCTCTAAAAGAGATTAAACTACAAAGACAAGACTGGGCACAGACACAGAGCCCAGCCTAGCTCTCAGCCTGTGGCTATTTTAAATCTTTCACATGGATCAACTCTATTGTGAAAAATGTCAGACCTAAAGAATACAGTCTGCTCTTCCACATCTTCTCTAGCCATATTCTTCAGAGAAGCAGAGCATAAACTATTACATCAGGTTTCCCCAACATTTGAGATTAGGGATAATGGATGTTTTGTTTAAAGGAGAAATTTGGGTTGACCAAAAGAAACGCATCAACTCCGTGCTGCAGCCCAAGAACTGAGCGATCACATGACTGCTGATCACTCAGTTCTCGGGCCACTTTAAAAGAAGAGGCGACTATCAGTCTCGGCTCTATGCTCTGCCCCTCCAGCGCTCACTGGAGTGCCGGGCAGGAGTGGCTGGTTGCGGAGTGGCTCTGTGAAGTCAGCCAACTTCAGCCCGCTGTCAGCGGATTCTGGCTTACAGGAGAGCACAAGTGCACTCCTGTGACCCAGAGGAAAAGAATAGCCAAAAAACCTTTGGCCATGCTTCTTATACATAGCTACCTGTTCTTTTGCAAACCTTAAAAGGAAATGTTACCTTCTTTAAAGCCCATTTCCGAGCTCGCATCTGATAGCTGGCTATGGGTAAGAAAACAAATGTTTAATGCCCTTTTTATTCACCTAAAGCCACAATCATGTGACCTTCCAGTCTTGAGTCTTCTCTCCTCTTCGGGTTACAAGAGGCAGGGTCTATGTCACTACCTGCATAAAGTGGCCAATTCCCATTGGCTGTCCAGTGATAGGGTCTGCAATCTGTGCAGTGATGTCAGCATGAGGTTATTGTCAGGCACCAGCCTACTTGGGTGCATCTGCAGCACTGGATTAGCAGTCCCCTGCTAATCCTGCTAGGGACCAGGTAGCAGATGTAGAGGAGTATATCTTGCTTCACAAGGCAAGAAAGGGGGAAAAAAAGTGCAGGATGGGTTAGAGGGAAGTGGTTCATGTTTTGCCTGAAATGGGCTTTAACTGAAAACATTAGTTCTTATCTATTACATCTTTGCTGTTCTACAAGATGAGCATAGTTGCAAAAAGATGCTATAGGGGAAACACAAATTATTTTTTCTCAGCACTTCATGGGAGCTGTAAACAACCAACCCACATTTAAATCCCAACTGCAGCAGGTGAACAGATCTAACTGGCTTAAATTGGCCATTTGCATTTTGATACTTGCCATGTGACTGGCATAACTTACTTTTTTCTTTCTCCACTTCCATGACTTGTTTCTTCCACTCATCAAAAGTTGGAATGTCAACAGGGTCCTTTGTGTTCCCTGGAACAACCGGGTCACCTCCAGCCACCTTTGTGTCATCAGTCAGCTGTGTGTCCCAAAAAAATAAAAATAGGTTTTAAACCCTACATACTAAAAACTTATGCTTTAACTAAGCTGGTCTTGAAACGTTCAACAAAAGGGAGAATCAAATTTAACATTTTATAAAAAACAAGGTTTCTCATTACCAGTCAATACCAAACAAATGCTTTTTAGCCTCAGATACTACTATGAAAGGTTAAAAAATAAATTAAATACTGCCTACCCCAGTTTCCTCTGAAAAAAATGGAAACCAGTGACCAGCGCTTTTTTGCTTTTGGGTCCTTTCACACAGGCGTGTTTTCTTGTTTTTTTACATTCACTACAAATGCAAAAACGGACCGTTGATCTGTTTATCAATTTGTCGTTTTTTCACAATCAAAAGATTTTATTGAAGCTCATTACAATCAATTTGTCGTCTTTTTTTTTAACTGAAAAAAATAGGGTTTTGATCCATTAAATAAAAAACCCACGGATGTAAGCGGACGCTCAGTTTTTCCATCGAGATGCCTTGATGCCCGTTTTTCATCTGTCAACAGATGGATTTAAAAAAAAAAAAAAACACACACACACGGACAAACGGAGCGCCTGTGGGGGCCATATACAGTAAATACTGCTCTCTGGGGAACAAGAGAACGACTTGACACATGGAAACTTGTGTTAGAACTTACTAGTCCTAAAAATACATGGCAATGTCCTTTTTATAAAAAGCTAGACAGCACAGGAAATGAAAACATACGGAATTGATTTAAACACAATATTATGCCACAATCCCAGCTATGGGCATACCGACCTCTTTCTCCAACTCTTCAGATGCATTAAGGTGTACTTTCGGTTTCTCTGCTTCTGGTTCAGGAGCTGGCACTTCGGCTTCTATGTCCGACGATGTCGCCTTTCGTTTGTTGTGTGAAACTGAGACGTTCTCAACATGTTCAGTCACAAAACTACAGGGAATTGTTAAAAAGGAAAAAAATATATATACACAAACACCACAGGTCTAGTAACCAACAATGAAGCACGTACATCTTTGAAAGCAAGCATTTGAAGATGCATTGTTCATATAAGTGCAGTAAAGTAAATGACACAATACCATCACACATCTAAAAACGCAAATACATTTTGCCCATTCCCTCCCAAACCGATATCTGAACATGCTTTAACTGATGTTAATATTGCATATAAAACCATGATATTTCCAATAACTCTCTGAAATGAAAACTGTATGCAGCTGCAAAAGCGAAAAGAATTGGTAAAACTATGTCAGCGTTACATTTCGAGGGCGATTCTGCCGGAAACAAAACTGCAAGGCTTACGTCAACATGGCAGCAGTGGTTTAAATGATTAAAATAAGGCGATTCTATTTGTGCATGTGAAGCACTGATCAGAAAAACCTCCAGATCCGCACTTGTCAAAATGAACAGTCGTGAATCGGTTTATTTTTATAATTGTGTAGTCTTCACCCATGTTATTCATTATGCCTTTTATTTGGGATAGTCAAGTAGAAGCTGGACTGCAAATTGCCAGACGGACGCTCGTTTGTTTAAATGGCGCCGACCCAGAACAATTTGGCGCACCCCCCGCTTAAAATAGAGGAATTGGCAATTTGACAAAAACCATATCCTCAAAGCCTTTCAGTTTCACTTAAGTTTTGATATATTTCATGCATATTTAGTAGGTAGATGCGTGCGTAGATAGAGAAATGCAAGCAGAGCAGGCGAGCGGTGGAATGCGGCATGGCCTTAGCAGCGGATGAAGAGTTACCTTTATTCAGCTTCTTGCTTTTGGAATGATTTTGCTTTAACAAGCACAACCTACTTCAATACTCACCTTGCTGATGGATTGATAAAGGAGGGCTCACTCTGAGGCTCAACCTCTACGGCCCCCCCAATATCACAGTCAGGTTCTGACTGCTCAGGTTCACTAGAGCTGACTACAGGGAGAGCGGCGCTGGACGCTTCTATTGCACTGAAGGGAGAGAAATAAGTCTTTTTACACTGGGGGAGTGTCATAGAAAAATTGCACCAGACAATTAAGGACACACAAGGGGTGGGGGACCAGGGGACATTCTCTGCATTCTCATACAAAAATCAGGCAGGGACTAGCAGTGAATTACTTTACTAAAAAAAACAAACATAGGAAATATTATTTTTTTTTTCACTGGATGCAACGCCATTAAGAGCCTCATAGAAACATGTGGTTTGTAATGGAACACGGGTGTGGGTAAGATTGATTATTGTTAAATAGGAAATTTCAAGAATGACCACTCACATGACTGCAGTATGGACTTATCTACTATCTGCATTGAAAAGAGGTTTCCTGCAGATTACACAATCAATTGCCTAAGAAGACAACGGTGTCCATGAAGAGGTGTCAACAGACAAGTTGACTGCACAAAATCTGATCAATTATGGTCAGATCATGACATGATCACACATCCGATTAGCACTATGGGATCTGTCCTGCTCATCGATTTCAGGAGAGAAACAAATAAAATGCCAACATACACAGCTTGATTTCCCCATTCAGGCTAAAGCTGGCCAAAGACTGTTCGAATTTCAGCCGGTTCAGCAGGGACGGAGTTCCAAACTATGTATGGGCAGGCTGAATGTCAATCGATCAATTTGGGTACAACCAGCCTGATGAAGTTAACACGTGATTATTGCTAGCGGCTAGCAGTAATCCCTGTGTTCTCCCAGCAATCCCTGTGTTCTCCCAGCAATCCCTGTGCTCTCCCAGCAAGGACGGCTCCCCACACCAATCCTCCAGGAGAACACAATGGCTCTATGGGAGGGGGGGGCTAACAATTTTCTTGCCTACAACCCATGGTTGCAGACAAGAAAATCGCTCCATCTATGGGCGGATTAAGAGCATGGATGAAAGGATCTCCACTGCCAGCTGCCTGAACACACTGGCGCTGATGAACAGCGACTGCATCTAAAAAGGATGAAGTCACTGTTTGCCTGACCATTTTCCACCTGGCTCAGTTGATTTTATAGTTGACTTGTTGGGCCAGATATTGGGTAGCAGGGCCACCTGTGGCTTGGCAAATTTTTTAGGCTGTCCATGGGGGCCTTAGGACTAGTGCCAGGAGTACCTGTATGGTTAAGAAGCATGAAAAACTTCTCCATAACTAGTTTTGCAACAATTGTTTAGTGGTCAGTGCCATCTTATGTCTTTGGCATGTTTAACTTTCTGCCACAAGCATGAAGATGCTCCGATCCTACAGAAAACACAGCATCAGCATTTAAAATTCTCCTATGGGAGATGTAGTATAACCATGTAGCAACAAAAGGTATCAAAAGGCCCTCCAACCTAATCCATAAACAGCACAGTAAGGCCTCTTTCACACTTGTGCGACTTGGGACTGCAAAGTAACATGACAAGATGTACCCCATGATTTCCAATGAGTACCGTTCATATCTGAGCGACTTTAAGTCGCAGCAAATTCAAAGTAGTCCCTGCACTACTTTGGTCTGAATGATGCAACTCGAGGTCCATAGACGTCAAAGTAAAACACGCATTGCTTCAAGTCGCAGCAAAGTTGTGTGAAAAATCGCATGACTTTCAGTTTGCACAAGTGTGACAGGGGCCTAAAAGCCTTCTTAGAACCAAAAAAGGTCTTAACAGATTTCATTCCATCACATAACCCATAAATAGGAGGATTATTTCTCATTTCAGGAAAAGTGGGCAGATCCATGCAAATCATTCCTTTACACCTCATTAATCAGATACACCCAAAATATTAGGCTAGATTTGTAAGGCTATATGTGTATTATACTGCAGTGGATGTGGAGGTGCATCAGGCTGATGGGTCATAAAAAATGAATATATTTGCATGGGTTCACACCGTCCTCAAATGAGGAACAATCCTATTTTTGTGTTATTTGATGAAAGATGTGAAATCGTTCCTTTCCGAGAAGGCTTTGCTGTGCTATACACTAAAACTAAGTATATAAAAAAAAACAAAAAAAAACAAAAAACAAACAGTCTTCTAGATCAGCAAAACATTTTTTACACTCTGAGCCTCATGTAATATAAAATGGATAAAGAACGAAGTGTGGGTTCTGATGAATGCAGCTAGAAAATTGTCACATACGATCTCACATTTTTATAAGTGGTGCCCCAGGAAGCTACCAGTTGTGTGACAATATTTTAAGAGTTTAGCTAAAAGCCAGCTGCTAAAATATAGACCTGTTCTCAGTATAAACAGTTAGTTCTCAAACAAAAACAATTTTTTTTTTTTTATACCAAACACATACTGAAAAATACTACAACTATTGCATGTTGCCAAAAAATATACATAATTTTATAAAATACTACGGAAACTGGTAAGAAAAAACAAACAAAAAAGAAGTTGCCCAGATTTCAGGCTGTACAAGTGCTAAGAATTGCTGAACGGTGTGTAGAAGACGTACACACTAAACTTACACAGAATAATAAGTAAATAAAATCATAACGGTCAACTCCGATTCAAAGCATACAAGATTTATAAACCTTCTCAAATTCTCAGTTTACGCAAACATTTCCGCCAAAGAACGGTTTACGCTCTTCTGCTGGTGTAAAACTTCAACGTTTACTTCCTTTCACCAAATATTGAAGTGAACTGGTGCCCAGACTAGGCACACTAAAAGATTTCTATATTTTGAAAAAGCAGTAAAAAACACTTTCAAACAAGCCCCACTAACCTCAGTAGGTGTAGGCATTGTGGGGAAAAAGGAGCACAGAAATCTCAGCTTTTGTGGCTTCCTAATAACAACCAAAAGGTGTTTATACGCAGTCACACCCCATTAAAACTTGGGTCACTTGTTATGGGACTTTGGACATCAAAGTCACATGACAAGTTGTACCCCCATGTTTTCCAATAACCATTCGTATACATGCAACCTAAAGTCTCAGAAAATTCAATGTAGTTAATGCACCAATTTGGTCAGACGTTCATGCAACTTGTGGCCCATAGACCCTAAAAAGTAGCATGAAAGTTGTACCTGATTGGTTTACATGCAATAGTGGGTACGGCTTTGCAGAGGGACAACAAGTCACATCCAAAGTTGCGCTAAAGTTGCACTCCAAAGTCCCACGACTGGAGTCATAAGTGTGAATGGAGCCTTAGAAATGAAGTATGTTGTGACCCTAGAGAATGAATTACTTCACATTACTAGCAGTTGGGAGTTTTTGCTGCCATTTGTCAGTCTATAAAATACTTGAGAAGTATAGGTTTGTTTTTATTTATAATTACCTAGGTGGATGCCGCGTCTGTCCCCGGCACCACTAAACTGAGAACCGAGCGATTGAACACTGCCGATCACTCGATTCTCACAAGTCCGTGAGCAGAGAGCTGGTGACTGGTCAGTCACCGCTCTCTGCTCTACTCCCTCCTCACTCACTGGAGCACCGAGCCGTGGAGAGGGTGGGAGTGGCCAGCTCAGGCCTTCAGCAACTCACTGAAAGCCTGAGCCGGGTGTCAATCCAAGGATCTATGCGGATCCAGACTTCATGGTCATGATGATGTGGAGCCTGGACCAACTGACGTCAGCAGAGCACAGACTATATAGCCAGCCCTCTGCTGAAAACAGGTCACAGTGGCTGTGCTTCTTTAATATCTATAGTCTGAACACAGGTACACAAAAAAACAAACACACAGCACACCATCTGCTACCACAAGCAGATTAATTGAAAAGGTCACTTGGTTAGCTGAATATTTTCCTAAGACTAAATGTACTGTAGAAGGGGAAAACAAATTCTCACCATCACCCAAATACATTTATTCAGGTCAGGCAGGCACACAGGGTTTCTCTTTGTCTTGCATGACAATTAAAATTTCTTACACTAATGTTGGTGATTGGAAAACTTTTGGGCACAGAAACCAATCTGAGTGTTCAGACCCAAATACAAGTGAAAGAACTTGCGGTGAATCCAAAGTAACTTTCCTACCAGGTACGGATGAGATATCAACCCAAATTTTATACCTGGTGGAATAATCTTTGAGAATGGCTCACTGATGGTGCTCCAAGCTTTTGAGATCAGAGATGATTGAAAAACTTTAAAAATTACCCGATTGCTGAATGAAAAAATAAAAAATAAAAAAAAACACACCTGTCAAATTTGCCAAGGGAAAAAAAAAAAATTGTGTAGCTGTATTTTTATGCCAATTCTTTGTACCACACTACATAAATGTAATGTAGACAAAATCCTGAAAAGTCTGATAACTCGTCACCCAACAAGTCACCTAATGTTTGACTACAGTATGGATTTAGCATGTAGTAGAAACCAATTTGAGATACTTCTGAGTTTTAGCAAAGTTTTTTTCAGGAGGTGCATTGACCTGCAGTGGACCTCCTGCTTCAAACTGCTTTTGTATTCCCATTGATTTGTGGGGGAAGAAAAGCAGTTCTGAAGCCAACAAAAACCCCGGCCATTACTGTAATTTCTATACAACGCATTATCCCATTGTGTTGATAAAAAGTAATGAGTGCACTACACATTAGAGCTGCATCCAATAATTTTTAAAGAATCGAGATTGCGACCCCCTCACGATCTTAAAACAGCATTTACTCGATTCAGTGCAGAGTTCTCTGCTCACTGCCGACAGCGGTCATCAAAAAAAAAAAAAAAAAACCCCAGGCAGCCTGCCAAGTAATCACAACATGGCTTAGGTGGAGAGAACTATAAACATTGTACTCATTGAGGTATTTTTTTTAGATCAAAGGAATGGTCTGGAAATTAAGTCAGTTTAACCCCTTAAAGACTAAACCTTCTTCTGACACTTGCAAGTAAAAAAAAAAATAAAGTATTTTTTGATAAATTACATCGAACCCCCAAACATAAAACAAAAATTAAAATTATATTATATATGACAAATGCAACCCCAATTTATTGCGGGGCATTATGATCAAAGGGGGGGGGGGGGGACTTTTGTAAATTTCTTCCGCTATTACAATACCATCGGTCAATGTTTGCTTAAGACTCTTGGGAACAGAAAGCTACGTATTTGTTATATATTCAAAGTCTGACTAAAAAAAAAAAAAAAAAAAAAAGGAGTACCAGGCAAAGCACAAACATGATTTAACCTTGATTTTAATCGAGGTTAAAATAAATAAATAGGATAGTTCCTGTACTTTCAGGATTTTCCTAATCTTCTACCGATAAGTTTGTGTCCTGGAATGAACAACTATCACAGACATTTCCAGTAAAATCGTCACAACCCTCCCAGAAAAATGTAGGTCTATTTATAACAAAGAACTTATCAGCATGGGCAAACAAAAGAATCAAAATTAAAATTTCCCAGACAAGGTTTCTGCATTTACCTCATCTTGAGAAGCAACTTTTAAGTACAATTGACCCAAACCTAGGTGTACAAAAATACAAATGTATGACCTCAGCCTTCTACCTTCTCCCTGCATTAATATGATATAAAGCATGTACCCCTCTTTAGTTACTCCAGATACACTGTATAGTGTTGGACATGGAGACTCAACAAGCATGTAAAACTTGACTATTTAAATAAGCACTCTTCTTACTGCTGGTAGCCACCAATCAGAAACCCTCTTCAGTTCATACATATTACTCTTCAAGAATGAAAGGGATAATCTGATTGGATGCTTCCATCCTTCAGGCATAGATAAAGAGCAACTCTGCAAGATTTCTAATTGTCTGCAATATTGAATGTTTTTAGATAAATAACTGAAAAAAAAAAAAAACACACACACACACACACACACACACACACACACACGCTACTTATCAGCAGATTACCAAAATATATTTTGTTTTATCACAACTGCCAAAGTGTGGTTTTGCTCTCACGGCTGTTTATTACATAAGATATGTTCACATGCAACCTCACAGTACTCTGCTAGTCACGCAAGGAACAGGGAAAAAGAAGGAAGCCATAGATATGAACTGCCATCTAAGAACCATTTCTAAAGCGCACCACACGTTACAAACTGACCGTACAATCTGTAGATCTACCAACATCTACACAAAGCTTAGTTTTGTTAGGTCTTCGTGTTGCCTAGCTTTGGTTAAGTCTGTAGTGTTTATGTGCAGATTTAAGGGAAAATGTGGGCAAAATCACATATTACACATATGAAGCAGCCTGTCAATAGCATTAACACAGCAGTCTGCTTTTCTGCCCGAATGGTCAGTCAGCCCCTGGTTCGGATTTACTGTCCCTTAATTTTCACATTTGCAAAGAAACTGTTGTTTTTATAAAAAAAAAAAAAAATGTAAAACTTTTAAAACTTGTTGATCCTGCCAGCAAGTCTTTTTAAACTTATGTTAAAAAGGCAGACTTCAGGGAAATTAATTACCCTCCCTTTCAGTGGGGCTGCACCAATACTGCTCGTTTGGCAACTTGGAGAACAGTTTTAGGCTGGGTTCACACTAGTTGCAGCCGCATGTCACAGCAGGGGGTCCGGTGCGTCCGTTCTCCATTTCAGGTCTGACTTTTTTCCTGAATTTAGACCTGAAAACGGAGCCAAGGATGCATAGGACCCTTCTCTAGGGCAGACCGCAGACACCCCCCCCAGCCCCGCTCAGAGCTGTGAGCTAGTTACCGTCGCTTCTCATGCGAAATTGGATGCATTGAAAGTGTGATCACTTAACCTCTAATCCTGCAGACTTCTGTGCTGCTAGACCGGCCCCACAGCCTTTTTGTCTTCCTATGCTTCAGGGGTCCGAGGTTCTCGGACATCAAGACTGACTCAGGCCCACACTGGATGTGAGCATGCTGTGCATGTGGGAGCGGAGAATCAGATAGTATAATGCTTTTACTGTTCCCCAGATTAAACAAGTAGTTAACCTTGCAGAGCAGACACAGCCCCACTGCAAAGAAGGAATATTTTTATTTGAATTGACTACAAAAAAGAGGAACTAAACAAAACAAATTTGCAGACAGTTTTATATTGTAGAAGAGATATGCTATGCCTCTTTTGCAATGAAAAACGTTGCTGTCTGTTCTCATCTATTGAATGTGCACTGAGCTGCATATGCTCAGCTCAAGATACTCCCGGCAAAAAAAAGGAAAATTGTATAATGTATGGCCAGCCTTTATCATTAGTTTGCTTTAAAGCAGGGCAGACAGTGATAAGATTCTAGTTCAGGAGATCAGCATATTAGCAGCACTCCACAAACTGAGACCAAATCTGTTACTACATTATATTTACAGCCCTGACATAAGAAACAACATAAATGTTTATACAAGAGTATCCTATTTCTTTAAATCATAAAAGACATATAGCTTTTGTCGTATTTTCTTCAAAGCCATACATAAACATGCACAAGTGGACTGCAAAGGCCCAAAGGAAAGCAGCAAACAGGAATTCAGCTTTCAGATTTTGCTGCGTATGCAGTATTGTAAAGACTTGGCCGGTTTATACACTACACGCCAAATAGAACAGCACGAAGAGTTTTTTTTTTTTTTTTACTTAAACAAAAAAAAGTCTTACTCATGCAGTGGAACCAGAGGGATCTCTGAGGTAGATGAACTGGAAATGTTTTCAACACTGGTAGGCAGGTTCACAGCTGCTTTTTCCACATCTTTAATGTCAATATTGTCCAGAGGTACGTTTAATTCCGGTTCTATTTTCTTGTCCTGTTCAGACACAAATGTCAATAGAAAGCAATTTAAAACAAGAAATCAGCTAATGAAAAACAACAAGCTTGAGAAAGTTGATGGTCAATTAAAGATGTATGCCACACAGGCACATCATATCAGCAATCCACTTGCTTACCTGTTACATAAAAGATCCTCATTTCTGTTTAAGGTAAAAAAAAAAAAAAAAAATCATTCCAATTCCATTTTTGTGAAGGGAAAGGGAAGTGTAGAGTCCAAAGTGGGCAGAATCCAGGAGTTTCACTTTAACTGATTGACGACCGGCTCGCGCCGATATACATCGGCAGAATGGCACGGCTGGGCAGATCGACGTGTGTATATATACACACACACACGCTGCCTTTAAGACGTGGCATTGTGGGCGCACGCCCGCCACGAGCTCCATGACTCTCACATTCGATGCAGACTCGATGTCCGCGATCGTCTCATGGAGAGGAAGAACTGGGAAATTATAATGTAAACAAGCATTTTCCCATTCTTCCTAGTGACAGGACACTGATCAACGATCCCTGTATTCGGGATTGGTGATTAGTGTCGTGTCACACACAGCCCATCCCCCCTACAGTTAGAAGCACTCCCTAGGACACACTTAACCCTTTCAGCACCCCCTACTGGTTAACCCCATCACTGCCAGTGTAATGTTTACAGTAATCAATGCATTTTATAGCACTGATCGCTGTATCAATGACAATGGTCCCAAAATGGATAAATAGATTAAAAAAAAAAGCTGATTGCCGCTATTACTAGTAAAATATATATATATATATATATATATATATATATATATATATATATATATATATATATGCCATAAAAATATCCCCTATTTTGTAGACGCTATAACTTTTGCACAAACCAAACGCTTATTGCGATTTATGTAGACTACATATCAGCCTAAACTGAGGGAAAAGCTGAGTTAGGCTTACCGGTAACTCCTTTTCTGAGAGTCTTCCAGGACAGCCCATGAGACCTAGGGCTCCTCCTACCAGGACAGGAAACACGTTAACCCCCACCAGATAAAAGGGCGGTCCTCCAGGCCCCATGCCAGTCTTCTCGAGAACCGTAGGACTACCCTGAAAAACATATGCATTAATAACACATAACTTCCATACAACAAAACCGGGTGGGAATCCGGCTGTCCTGGAAGACTCTCAGAAAAGGAGTTACCGGTAAGCCTAACTCAGCTTTTCTCTCAAGCGTCTTCCAGGACAGCCCATGAGACGATGAGCCAGAACTTACCAGTCTAGGGTGGGACAACTGCCTGAAGGACCTTTCGACCAAACGCCTGTTCTTGAGCAGATAGCAGATCCAGGCGATAATGTTTAATAAAGGTCGAATAACTAGACCATGTGGCAGCTTTACAGATTTGTTCTGGTGAAGCACCAGCCCTCTCAGCCCAAGATGCAGCCAAAGCTCTTGTTGAATGTGCTGTAACAAAAGGTGTAGGAACTTCTCTGATTTTATAGGATTCTGAGATGGCCTGCTTAATCCATCTAGCCAATGTGGCTTTAGATGCACCTTTACCTTTGTGTGTACCTGAAAAAAGGACAAATAAAGCGTCTGTCTTCCTGAAGACCTTGGTGACCTCCAAATATGCAAGAAGGGTTCTTCTTACATCTAAAAAACTAAATTTCTTTTCCTGATCACCCTGTGGTGAACTACAAAAGGATGGCAGTACAATGTCTTGTGATCTGTGAAATGTACTAGCTACCTTAGGCAAAAAACCTGGATCAGTTTTCAATACAACTCGATCCTCAAAAATCGTGAGGAAAGGCTCCCTCACTGATAAGGCCTGTAACTCACTCTACGAGCTGAGGTAATAGCTACTAAAAAAATAGTTTTTAAGGTAAGTAATTTAACAGAAATATCCTCTAAAGGCTCAAAGGGAAACTCTACCAGAGTTTGAAGTACCAGGGACAGGTCCCAAGTTGGACAACTTCTTACCACTACTGGCCTGGCCCTTGAAATGGATTTAAAGAATCTAGCTACCATGGGATTTTCCAAAAGAGAAAACTGGAGGAAAACGCTGATAGCTGCCGCCTGTACCTTTAAGGTACTAACTGAAAGACCCTTGTCGACACCCTCTTGAAAAAATTCCAAAATAGAAGGAACATCATGCGTTGATCTTTGGTTTTCAGACAACCATGAATTAAACTTTTTCCAAACTTTGGAATAAATGGCTCTAGTGACTGGTTTTCTGCAATTTACCAAGGTTCTAATCACCTTGTCAGAAAACCCCTGAGCCTTCAGTATCTTCAGTATCTTCTCTTCAGATACCAAGCTGTCAAGCTTAATGAAACCACCTGTGGGTGTGACACTGGACCCTGCGACAGCAAGTCCTCTCTGTTCTGAAGTCTCAGTGGAGGCTCCGAGACCAGAGACTGTAGCAGGGAAAACCATGGCCTCTTGGGCCAGAAGGGGGCGATCAGAATAAGATCTGTTTCTTCTAGGAGAAACTTCCGGAGCACTTCCGGAATGAGTCTGATTGGCGGAAAGGCGTAGCAGAGGTTGAAGGGCCACGGATTCGCCAGGGCATCTATCCCCAGTGATCGATCCTCTGGGTTTAGAGAAAAGAACTCCTCTGTCTTGCGGTTGTCCTGATTTGCGTACAGATCCGCTTCGGGACAACCCCATTTGTTGGTGATCTCCAAAAAGACTTCTGGATGAAGTGACCAATTGTCTCGCTCCACCCTGTGGCGACTGAGGTAGTCTGCCAAACTGTTTTGCGTCCCCTTCAGGTACACTGCTGAAATTGAGCCTAGATTTACTTCTGCCCAAGAAAAAATTTTTTGTGCAATTCCTTGAAGAATTCGACTCCTCGTGCCTCCTTGTTTGTTGAGGTACGCCACTGTCGCAATGTTGTCTGACAGGATCTGGAGATTGTGACCCCTGACCTCCGATTGAAAAGCTTGCAGGGCTCTTTGCACCGCTAGCAGCTCCCTCTGGTTCGATGAGGCTCTTGCTTCCTTCAAGGACCATTTCCCCTGTGCGACCTGGTCTTTGAGGTGGGCTCCCCACCCCCAGGCACTTGCGTCCGTCGTGATCCTCTTGGATATCGAGATGGACCAAGGCAGGCCTTTTGTTAGGTGCAGATTTTTCCTCCACCACCACAAACTTCTCTTTACCTTGGTCGGTAACCAAACTTTTGACTCTAGGGACCTGGCGTCCCCGTCCCAATTTTCCAGAAGGAATCTCTGCAATGGTCTCTGATGGAACCTTGCCCATGGTACCGCAGGGAAACACGAGGTCATGAGACCTACCGTCCTTGAAATTTCCCTCAGCGAGACCAACTGATTGGTCTGTAAGGCTGACACTGCTTGCACCATCTTGGAGACCTTCTCCTCTGGGAGGAAAACTTTTTGGACTACTGAGCAAAAGTCGTAACCCAGGTACTTCACCTTCTGGGCTGGATCTAGGGAAGACTTTTCCCTGTTTATCAACCAGCCCAGGGATTGAAGGAAGTCGAGTACAGTCTGAAGATCTGCTAGTAATTTCTGGCGGGATTCTGCCACTATTAATAGATCGTCCAGGTAAGGGATGATAGTTATCGCCTTTAATCTTAGTGGAGCCAGCGCTTCCCCCAATACCTTTGTGAAGATACGAGGGGAAGAGGACAGACCGAAGGGGAGGGCCTGAAACTGGAAGTGCCTGATTTCCGATCCCATCTTTACTGCTATTCTCAGGAATCTCTGGAAAGCCGGATGGATCGGGACATGTAGATAAGCATCCCTGAGGTCCAACGTGGCCATAAAACAGTTTGGGTAAAGCAGATTCTTGATAGAGAAGACTGTCTCCATCCTGAAGTGTTTGTATCGGATCGATCGATTTAGAGACCGAAGATTCAGAATGAGCCGATACTTCCCTGACGGCTTTCTGATGACAAAAATGTGGGAATAAAACCCTTTGTTCTGATCTGACCGAGGAACCGGAATCAGGACCTTCTGGTCTAACAACTCTCCTACTTGGAGACCCAGAGCTCTTGCTTTCTCCCGATCTTTGGGAGGAGATGTGATCAAGAGTCGTTCTGGTGGCCGACAGGCAAACTCTAGCCTGTATCCATTTGCCACCAGATCCAGAATGAAGGGACTTGAGGTGACGGTTGCCCATTGTGGGAGAAAGGCCCTCAGTCTTCCCCCCACTGGCAGATGTTGGTCATTGTGGCTTGGCGGGCTGCTGAGGTGTGTTAAACAACACACCTCCTCTCCCTTTGCCTTTGTACCCGGACCAATGTTTTTTGGGCCTATTGTCCTTTTCTTTAGGACCTTGTTGCCATGGCAAGCCTTTATTTTGGCCACGAAAAAACTTTCTTCCCGTCTGCTTTTTCTTTTCTGGAAAGGCCTTTTTCCTATCGGCCGTACGTTCCAGTGCCTCCTGCAAACCTGGGCCAAAAAGATGATCCCCGTTTAGGGCAAGCCCACATAATCGTAATTTAGATGCTGCATCCCCAGACCATGTTTTAAGCCAAATGCTTCTTCTGGCTGAGTTCACTAAAGCTGAAGTTCTGGCTGTCATTCTTACTGATTCCGCAGACGAATCTGCCAGAAACCCCACTGCACTAAAAAGGAGAGGAAAGGATTTTAAAATCTCTTCCCTAGAAGTACCAGCTAAAAGATGGGTTTGGATTTGTGTAAGCCATTCCTCCAGATTTCTGGCTACACAAGTAGAGGCCAGAGCTGGTTTGAGATTCCCCATAGCTGAATCCCAAGCTCTATGAAGAAGGACATCACATTTTTTGTCCATAGGATCCTTAAGCGTACCCATGTCATCAAACGCCAGGTCCGAATTTTTTGAAACTTTTGAAAGAGGAGCGTCTAACTTTGGGTTCTTATTCCACGGTAGCGCTGCATCCTCATCAAATGGAAACCTTCTTTTTAGGTTACCGGAAAAGAAAGGTTTTCTCTCTGGACTCTCCCACTCCAGTTTGATCGTATTAAGGAGGGAATCGTGCACTGGAAAGTTTTTACTTTTCTTTTTGTGCAAACCTTTGTACATAAGGTCATGCTTAGACATTTGTACCTCCTCCTCCTCCATTTCAAGGGTGGTATAGATGGCTTTTAACAAATTATCCACATCTTCCAGAGACAATTTGAATCTTGAGCCCTTAGAGGATACTCTATCCCTGGGCTCTGTATCTGACCCTGAGTCTTCCTGAGAAGAATGGGTAGATTTGGCTTCAGCCTCAGAGTCTTCACTCTCTACGCTCACCTGCGGGGTGCTAACCACTGAAGCCTTTCTTTTTGAAGATGTACCCTGTTGGGGAACCTGCATTTTTTCAATTAACTCCCTAAATGAGCCAAAGGTAGAAGCAAGCTCATCCCTGACCGAAGTCAACATTTTTTGACATGAGGTCACTGGGTCATCCTTCACTAAACCATCTATACAAGTGCGGCAAACTGCTTTTCCCCAAGTGGAACTCAGTTTGTTACCGCACACCGCACATTTTCTCTTATGTGGCTGTGATTGGGCTTTGTCCTGAGTCTTGGCCTGAAAGACACAAATTAAATGACCCCATAAGTAACCCAAGCCACAAAAAAATACTCCATCACCACGTGCAGGAGAAGAAAATGTGTCCCCTAACACCTAATCCTATGATTGGGAGGGGGGGGGGTAAAAACCTTCACCAGGATAGCAAGAAAAGTGATCATAAAACACTTGCAGCTTACCTGAGAGGTGCTGGTGTTGGGGACTGCATCCGTTGCCTGAGCGATTATCGCAGGATTGTCCATGCCGTCCGTCTGGTAGTCCTACAGCCTGTGCTGTCTTTACCAGAAATCACCAGCAGCCATTAGCCCCCGTTTCGCGCCGTTTTATGGAGACAGGAACCATGTCTCCGGCGCCCGAGGATGACGTCATGCGACCCGGAAGTGACCCTCGCCGGATCTTCCTGTAGCCAGCTTGAAGCGCAGAGGCTCCGCCCCTACCAGCGCTAGTGAGCTCCACGTTTCCCAGCACGAATCAGCCATGCTGTGTGCGGGAAACACTCTCACCAACATACAGCCTGTGCTGCGAACAGCGCAAGGGACCCGACGCCATCCCGGTCCTGGCCCTCTCCAGGCACAAAGAAGCAAGGGCAGCAGCAAAACTTCCCCATGGAAAACTGCTAATGGCAAGGAGGTTAGTCAAAATATATACATACCCCTTTGAACGGTCATTAGAGCCCCTGCCCATGAGACCTAGGGAACCAGGTTCCTGAAACATGTTACCCCCCATCCGGAGGAAACACTAATACTGGCATGGGGCCTGGAGGACCGCCCTTTTATCTGGTGGGGGTTAACGTGTTTCCTGTCCTGGTAGGAGGAGCCCTAGGTCTCATGGGCTGTCCTGGAAGACGCTTGAGAGAAAAACTGGTTTTATATAATTTTGGGGGATATTTATTATAGCAAAAAAGTAAAATATTTTTTTCCATAATTGCCGCTCTATTTTTGTTTATAAAGCAAAATCTAAAAACCGCAGAGGTGATCAAATACAGGCATACCCCACTTTTAAGTACACAATGGGACCAGAGCATGTATGTAAAACGAAAATGTACTTAAAGTGAAACAATACCTTTTTTCACTTATAGGGTGTAGTGGGGGGTCAGGGGGTGTAGTGGGGGGGGTTAACAGCTGTAGTTAAGGTCTCAGGGGCTGTAGTGGGGGTGTCAGGGGCACACTGGAACAGGGCGGGCTATGCTCTCGGAGCTTCAGCTCCTTCTACTGCAACTGCAAAATGTCTGTACAGTGCTTGTAAGACACTTTACATACACTCACCGGTATGTCCTTACTCGCGAGTGTATGTAAAGTGAGTGTACTTAAAGCGGGGTATGCCTGTACTACCAAAAGAAAGCTCTATTCGTGGGTGGGGGGGGGGGGGGGGGAGACGTAAATTTTGTTTGGGAGCCACGTCGCACGACCGCGCAGTTGTCAGTTAATGCGATGCAGTGCGGAATCGCAAAAAGTGCTCTGGTCTTTGGCCAGCTAAATGGTCCGGGGCTTAAGTGGTTAAATCTCAAATGACAAAGCATATTTAAAAAGGATAAGTTCACCCTTCATAACATGTTGCACCCATATTCAGGGTGCAACATGATACAAAAACGGATCGTTTAGAGACTCAACAAACGGATTGGGCGCTGACCTAAACTACCTTGTTTTCAAGTGACCCAAGACTGAAGTAGAAGTGGCGTGGCTTGGAGTCCACGAGTGTGGCTGCATAGATCTGTAGCTCTGGCTCTGCACAGACATTCTGTCGGCATCCTGTGTCCGATCCTTTCCCAAAAGGCACCGAATCCTTGCTAAATACTGCAGGATCCAAAAGGCAGGCATGATGGTGAATAAATACGGGCCACCTGCGCCCCAGTCAGAGGCGGAACAACTGGCAAAGTATCACAGGCAAGATGGTGCTGATCCCTCAGCCAAGCCTGAAGCCATGCTGCAGCCATCTCAGCGCAGCTCTCTATATCAGGGGTGAGCGACTCTCTGCCTGCTGTGTACCACACTCAGGCTGACTTAACCTATTACCTAGACCAATTCTAGACCAATTCTCCAGGCCATTGTGAACCTGCTCTCCAACTTTTGCTGGTGAAAAATCCTGTCAGAAAGTCTGATGGAGGATACACAGGGTCGGAATTTCCAATGAAAAGCTCACATCAAACTTTTTCTGGCGGAAATTTTGCTCGTGTGTACAGGGCATTAGTCTTTAAGTGGTTAAACTGACCTCATTTGCAGACCAAAGTTCATCCCTTTGATCTAAAAGCACCAAATGACAACAATGTTAATTTTTTATCTCTCAGTGCTGAGCAATGTTGTGATAAACATTTCCGGCTTTTTTTTTTTTTTTATAACTCTGAGAACTGCTTTGCACTTGTTACATGAATCGTGGAAATGTCAGATTAAGAACATGAGGGGGGTTGAAGCAATTTTTTAACGATTAATCGTGCAGCTCTAGTTCCTGCCAAGCAAGCCACAGTGCAATTGTTATGCAGCAATCACCTACAAGTGATCAGCCTTTTACACACACACTGGGCCGATCACCGCATAGCGATTACATGCAAGCGGACAAAATTAGCTGAGGGAGCCAGCAGCCTCCCATTGCATTCAATTGAGCTGTCTCTGGGAGCCAATTTCTGGGAACCTTCACCTCTCGCATGTAAACGCTAACCAGCACATTTGCAAGTGTGAATGTAGCCTTTAAAAAGGGAAATGTACAATAAACAGGATATAGCAATTTTTTTTTCATTATTAGGGAAAACTAAGAAAAAAAAAAGACCTTTTCATCTTTTGTGCAGTCTTCCAATAGCAGATCTTCTCCCACTTGCCCCGATGATAGAGAATCTACTATTTCTGAAGTCTTTGGCTGTTCCTTATCCTCCTACATGGTTTGAACACAAAAGTAATTTGCTGTAATAATGAGTTACTAGCGCATACATTTTTTAACTTTCTTGTAAAACCAATACACTGTGACAGACTTTTCTCTATACAATTTAAAGTTGCAATTCTACTTTGGTTTGTTTTGGCCAAATGGTTTCCATTACAGAATATCAAGGCCACTGGGTGTTCTGTAATCTACTGTAGTAGTAATATTAGCTACATACAATAGATGGTAGCAGTGCAAGCGACTTCCGGTCTTTTTTTTTCAATATAAGGCTCTCTTTAATGGCCGAGGTGGGAGGATAGAGTCACAATTTCCATCTTGTCAGTGTGCGTTTCGGGGCCGTGCTCCTGCCCCTGCATGCCCATTAAAATGAACGCATTTGTTTTTATTATTAATTACGACTGGAATGCTACTTTAAAAAGCCTGAAAACTAACAGTTCACATTTAATACCACAATGGCAGCTTAAAGTGTTTGTTACCCTAAAAGAAAAGCTCACATGAACGCAGCTCGAAAATCAGGTATACAGCGGCATTTTATTAATAAAGCACAGGGACACTTGTCACTAGCAAGTGTTTATATCAGTGGTTCTCAACCTGGGGGTCGGGACCCACTCGGGGGTCGAATGACGATTTGCCAGGGGTCACCGAGTCCTGGGCTGTTCCTGAAGCCCATGCTGCTCTCCCAGCCTTTTCACGTCTGCCCAGCAGGGCTGTTCCTGGAGCCCACCCACTCAGTCTCTTCGCAGCCGCTCATTCAGTTCACAGCATGGTTGGGGGCAGAGACTAGTGGTCAGCTGACTGATGAGGAATGTGAAGTGGGAGGGGCTGGAGGAGACCCTGTCTCCTGATTTCGGCATTGGTGTCACTGCTACAAGACACTTGAAGCCGAAGACACAGTAACACTTATAGTTGCCATTAAAGTCCCTACAACAGTTCTCAGATCAGAAGGTGACCTTGATCTAGCGCACCTAAGTTGGCTGATCAGAACTCTCCCCCAGCATTGCCACTCATCCCATTCTCCCCATCAAGGAGTAAGAAAAGGAGGAAAAAATAGAAAATACATGGAAGGGAAAGGAAAAGAGGGGGAGGAGCAAAGAAAAGGAGGGAGAAAGAATAAGAGAGAACAAGAAAGGTAAAAAAAAGAAAAAAAAAGAAATTAGGATAGAGAGAGATAAAAGAGAAAGAGTGGTACATCCTAAAATGTACTATGAGGCCTCATTCACACGAAGGGCCGTTCGGGTCCGCCTGTCACGGACCTGAACAGCCGCTCCATGCATCGCTATGGAGCGTCGGATGTCAGTGGAGACATGTCCGCTGACATCCGATCCGCTAAAAACAGATGTATGGGGGCCACGTCCCCATCCGTCCAATGCGGATCGGGTAAGATCTGATGAAAACGGACATGCTGTCCATTTTCATCAGATCGCTCCATAGGAGGACAGCGGTGCCCGACAAGCCCCTTCCCGCTCAGTGAGCAGAGAGGAGCTTGTCATCCATCGGCTCAGCGGAGATCTGCGGACAGATCTGCCGCTGAGCTGATGGGAGCAGGCGGACTCCGTAGCGAAGGAGTCCGCCTGTGTGAATGAGGCCTAAGGGGGTTTTAATACGGTACAAGTGAAAAGGGACTCAGGGAGCGCTTAATGTCCGTGAGTTATGGGTGCAAATTACTCGTATTGCCTTGGGTGCCGACAACCCATGATACGATTTTTTTTTTTTTTTTTTTTTTTTTTTTTTTACTTTTGGGTGTCCCCACAGCTTGGGCAAATTTATCAAGGGGTCACGGCACTAGAAGGTTAAGAACCACTGGTTTATGTAAACCTAACAAAGTGGCTTAAAGTGGTTATAAACCCTTTACAGACACTTTTTGCTACAGGTAAGCCTATAAATAAGGTTTGCCTGTAAGCTATCCTGGATTTCTTCTAAACCTAGCTCATTATGCCTTTGTCTTGCAGGTATTCGTTTTGTTTTTGGATCTGTTAACTATCACTTTAAGGCCCTTTCACACATGCGGACCGTATGTCCGCTTTTTCATCCATCTACGGATGAAAAAGGGACATGCATTAATCCCTATGAGATAGCGGGTGTCAGCCGATGAACATCCGCTGACACCCAATCTCATTGGTGTCCTATATGCTCCGATTCTGCAGACTGAGGAAAATCCTATTGTTCCTCTGCTGCTTACTTTCAAAATCTATGGCCCCTTCCACGCGGTTGCCTCCACTATGCGGAATCTGCTTGCTCAGAGGTGGATCTCTCTGCCGATCCCCACTGAGCAGACGGATGAAGTCAGTTTCCTCTCTGCTATGGCACAGACACAGTTCTGCTCTCTTCTATGAGGCAACCAGATGGAAATGTCTGATCCGCCTGACAGATGGAAAACAGGACCAGGACAGGATCGGATAGCGGCGGGTGTCTCCATAGACGACAATGCAGGGTCCAATCAAATCCACCTGTAAAACTGACAGGCAGACCTGATCGGACAGCCCATGTGAAAGGGGCATATGGACTATCTATCCCATGACCCTTGCTGCCTGCAAGCTACAATTCCCATACTGAAACCTACCCCCTGAAACTCCTCCTTTCAGCACCTCTGTAGCTCAAAAGGCAGGCTCTGAAATGTGTGACACAGCAGTGCCTACTCACAGGGCATAGTGAATATTGTGCAAGGTTTTACAAAGCAAGTTTACAAACTTCAAAATCCCTCAGTCTAACAGGAGTAGGCTAGAAAGATTTGAAATGGCAAAAATGAAAATATGAGGATTTTAAATGATCATAGCTATGCTTTAAAGCAGATATTTACCCATAACAACTTGATAAAAAATTATGTTCATTAGCAAGGAACAAACATTCCAAATTACGCTACCAAAATGAGTGTGTGCTGTAAATTGCCTCTAACATTGCTCCCGTTTA